>NC_044321.2:91786729-92086729 GCF_007474595.2 Lynx canadensis
CTCCTCCTACCTTTCTCCTCTCCCTTTTCTCCCCTTTCTCTTCTCTCTCCCTTCTCTCTTCTCTTTCTCCTCGTATCTCCCTTTCTCCTCTCTCCCTTTCTCCTAACCCTTTCGCTCCCCTTTTCTTCTCCCACCTTTCTCCTCTCCCTTTTTCTATCTTCTCTCCCCTTTCTCCTCTCCCCTTCTCCTCTCTCTCCCGCTCCCCTTTCCCTCTCCCCTCTCCCCTTTCTCATCTCTCATCCTTCCTTTATCTCTCCCTTTTTCCCTCTTCCCTCTCCCCTTTCTCCTCTCTCTCCCTTTCTCCTCCCTCCCCTTTCTGTCCTCTCCCTCTTCTCCTCTCTCTCCCTCCCTCCTTTCTCCTTTCCTCTTTCTCTCCCCCCCCTCTCTCCCCCTCTACCCTGTTGTCTGCTCTGTGTTTCTTGATATAGTGGTGTTTTCAGCCATGTCAGAGAAGTCAGAGACAAAGAAATGATATAATCAGCTTTTGATAGTATTATCAAATTTGATTTGATTTCTCAATTTTTGATTAAGTGTTTCATAAAATGTGTTTAGAAATCATCTTCCTGAACCATATCTCCAGAACAGTTTGAATAACAAAGGTAGATCTTTCCTTGAAGCTTGGAAAGTCTGCACTTGGAAAACAAGGTCAAAGGGTTATAAAATCTTGCCCTGGGGATTTTCTTTGGGGTTAGAAGGAAATCTCATTGCCAACCTTCTTAATTTCTTCCCATGGTAATTTATCCCTTCTTATGTTCTATCTCTTCTAGAAGCAGTTTTGATTTCAAATTACTAATTTCTTTTCACTTGTAAATATACTTGCATAAATGTAGTAAAATACTTCTATTTCTTTTCATTTTTACCTATGGTTGTTTCCCCATTCTTAGTCCTAATTAAATGTATTAATGCTTTCTAAATAAATTTCCTGATTATTTCAGACAGCTTGCAACTCTTTTTTTTTTTTAATTTTTTTTAATGTTTTTATTCACTTTTGAGACAGAGAGAGACAGAGCATGAGCAGGGGAGGGGCAGAGAGAGAGGGAGACACAGCATCTGAAACAGGCTCCAGGCTCTGAGCTGTCAGCACAGAGCCCGACGCGGGGCTCGAACTCACGGACCGCGAGATCATGACCTGAGCCGAAGTGGGAGGCTCAACCGACAGAGCCACTCAGGCGCCCCTAATCAGTCTTTTTAATTTCTGTCTTTTAGTTTATTTGCTTTTTTGAGAGAGGGGAGCACAGAGTAAGAGGGAAAGAGAGAATCCCAAGCAGGCTATGCATTGTCAGCTCAGAACCCAATGTGGGGCTCGAACTTATGAACCGTAAGATCATGACCTGAGCCAAAATCAAGAGTCGGACATTAGCTGATTGAACCACCCAGGCACCTCTATAAATCATCTCTTGAGATTGAATGGACAGATACTTTTAGTATTCTACTCTAGAACACTAATGACAGTTCATCAATCCCAGGTCTTAAGAGAAGGAATGACTTTTACATGGCCAACTTCCCCAAACCATTTAGCCTGCAAGTAGGATTATTTAAGGGTCTTCTGAAAGGTTATGTCTTATGATGAAAGATGTGGCCACCTCCTCAGTGTGCTGATGTTGATGGGTTTGCTATCCACCCTCCCCAAGAAATTAGCTTTTATTGTTCTTTTCCTCCTTTCTAGAATTGCCTCCTTTTTAGACTTTCCCTTCGCAGGCTTTGGATATCAAGATAGTGGCAGTACCCCTGTATTTGGTCACATTTTTTCTGTATCTTTTTACACATTTGAGCTTCTTGTTGTCAACCTTCTCTACCATCAGGGAGGAAGAAGTTCCTCTGTCCTTCAAGGTTCTTATTGCTGTACTAAGAATCAAAATGACATGAGACAGATTAACAAGAGAAAATCAAATTTAATTTCATACAGATAGAAATCCACACAGACATGGAAACTCCAAAGCCAGTCAGGCAAAATGAGGTAAATATGTCATTTTGAACTAAGGAGAAGGGGGTAGGGGCCTGGAAGTCAGAGAGAAGGAATGTAGTTCACAGACAGATGAAAAAGAGTAGGGGCGTCTGGGTGGCTCAGTCGGTTAAGCGTCCGACTTCAGCTCAGGTCACGATCTCACACTTTGTGAGTTCGAGCCCCACATCGGGCTCTGTGCTGACAGCTCAGAGCCTGGATCCTGCTTCGGATTCTGTGTCTCCCTCTCTCTTTGCCCTTTGCCCATTCATGCTCTGTCTCGCTGTGTCTCTCAAAAATGGATAAAAGTTAAAAAAAAATTTTTAAGAAGAAAATTCACCACAAGACATTATGTATTTGATCATATTTTGTATTATTATAAGGAAAATAATTAGAGAAGTTACAAGAAATGTATTGATACCTTTTTAGATAAGCATAGTAAATATATACCACATTGAGTGTTGTAAAAATGAACTAAAAAAAGAGATGTGCACAGAATTATACAGTTGTTGGGGAGGAAGAATTTCTTCTGCCCTTAGAAGTCCTTCTAGCTGGACGAAGAAACAAATTGACAGGAGACAGATTAACGGGAGAAAATCAAATTTAGTTTTGTACATACTGGGAATCCACACACATGTGAACTTCCAAATACAGGCAACATGAGGCTTATAAAACCTCCTGAGCTAAGGCGAGGGGTAGGGATCTAGGGAGCCAAAGGGGAGGGAGACCATCAGGAGGAAGATGAGGAGAGATGTTTGGAAAACCAAGGTTGCCCTGTTAACCAGATAGGTTTCTTAGGTTAAGAGGAATCCTGTTAATAGCTCTCTTCCTTGTACAGGCAGGCAGCTGGGTGGGGGATAAAAAGTTTTTCCTGAATCTGCCGGGTTTTGATTGGTTTTAACTCAAAACAACATTTATGCCAAAGTGGTCCATCTTGGGGTGGCCAGCCCTTGGCCCCTACACAGTCATAAATTTGTTGACCGTCATAAATTAATCTTTTCTTAATCTCTTAGAGAAAGCTGGCAATTCAAAATAGGATCGCTGAAACACATGTGACGTGATTAACCACGTACCTTTGCTATTCCTTTTATTGATTAAACAAACCATTGGAATTCCTGGAAGTGTTTGTCTGAATTATCTTCAAACCACTTCGAGGCTTTCACTGGGGGGTAAGAGTCAACTACAATAACCTCTGGCATTGTTCAAACACCTTCCACGTGAGTTGTAGGAAAAATTAATAGCGTGAAAATTCATAAAGGGAAACCTCACTGAAATGCAGCATGGAGGGTTCTCATGCCCCGTCGCTCATCATCAAGTGTAAATCCAATAGGAGACAGACCTTTGCATGTGGATACTATTTGACCACCCAAGCAGGTGGAAGAAAGCTTTTCTTCTTGCCCAGCAACAGCCCAGCCAATGAGAGACCATCACAACTCAGCCAACTAGAAGCTACCATGCTTCAAAATCTCAGTTTACTCCAATGAACTTTGTGTCTATAACAGCCCTTCTTAATGTCCCCCTTTCCTTTACAAAAGAGCACGCCCCTTCCCTGTTGTCTACTTGCCTTTGGGTTTGCACGACTTTGCTTGTCCCAGATCACAATTCTTTGCTATTCTCAACTAAACTCATTGTTTGCTGGTAAAATAACTGACAATTTTTTTTTTTTTTGAGGTTAACATTACTTGGTGATCAGAAGTGGGATCCACAGAAGACTCCTAACAGCTCTGAGACTGGTGGGCAAACAGGGGACGGTACCCACAAAGCCAATTAGGCTCACTGCTTTCTTGCTGACCCTGGGGTTTGAGGGTGAGTTTTTGCCTCGGTTTTGAGCCGCATACTTCGTGTTTGAGGTCTCCAGGCTTGATTTGGGACTTGTTTTAAGGCCTTGTTTATGTTTTTTGTCCTTTTTTTGTTCTGTTTTATCGCAGAAAGTACTCATTAAGCCTTCGATTTGACTCCTTTTCAGAAGCAGATGGTTCCTATTGGAAGTGTGCCGGTTGGAAATACATAGGCCTTTGCTCTGACTCCCTTTGGGGATCGGACCGTTCCAGTTGGAACTGTGCCTTTTGGAACTAGTCTAGCCTTTAGTTAGACTCCTGTTTGGGACCAGATTCTCCTTACTGGAATTGTGCTAGCCTGAGGACTGACTCCTTTGGGAACAGGACTGTTCTATTGAAATTCTGCTGGCCTTTGGTCTGATCCCTTTGGGACCAGACTATTTTAATAATACCTAAACTGGGATGTTTAGGAATTTTCTAGTTATTCTAAAGTAAGACCTCTAACAAATGGGATCCCAGTCATCAGAATGCATTCAGGGTGCCCCTCCCTACTGGGACTCTGCCAGGTATTAGGTTTAAAAATTATGGTCTCTCCATATGCACACTTATAACTAAATAGACTGCCTTAAGCAGAAGTTATTTAGAACTTCAGTGGCCATTGTGGGGAACTTTCCATCTCTTCAAAATTGTTTCACTCAAAATTAAATTTGAAGGCCATGCCTCCTTAAAAAAAAAGGAAAAAAAAAAAAACCCAAACAGGATGCTTATTTTAAATGGTACCTTGAGGATTCCAGATGTTTTCAGGATTCTAAATTTACTTCCTTGCAAAATACTATTTCTAAATTAAGTGAAGCAAGCAAACAATTGAAAAAAGTCAAAATGGCTTCAGAGGCCTCTTTTTCCTCTCCCCTGTCTTCTTTATCTGCTGATACGTGGCTGCCATCTTGTGCTCAGGGCCCACCTCTGGGACATCCTTTCTGAAGAACTTACTTTTTTCTCCAAATCTCTCCTCTGTTCCTCCTCTCCTGAACCTATTAAAAACTGCTTCTTCATTAGATGTTTTAACGGCTGCACAAGGTGGAACTTGTGCTCTCATAAAAACAAAATGCTGTGTATACATTCCAGATTGCCACAGAAACATTTCTGGATTTCTAACTGACATTAATACTCAAATTGGCCCTTTAAACAATCCCTGTCTTTCCTTTAGTGATTGTTTAACCCCCTGGAGGATTTTTGTCAACTACCAAAAGACTTCGCTTTCTTGTTATTCTAATTATGTTTTGCTATCTTCTCCCATGTCTGCCTGGTACCAAGACTCCATCACTATAATAACTTCAAGCCAACAAGTGATCCTTTCTACTCAAGGAGGTTCATATATGTCGTCCATGTTGGATTCAGGTCCCTCTGCCTTTTGTAACTCCCCTGTACCTTCCCCGACTGACCAATATTTACCCATAGGTAGGAGCATCTCTATACACCTACCCAGCCCCTACTGAAGTTGAGAACTTCTTCCTTCAACAACTTTAAAGATTTAAGGGTCAAAATTATTCAGGGGGGATATGATGAGGGAGGCTAAGACAAGCTGAGGGCAAAAGTGCAAGCTGCCACACTGCCCCTCCCCCCAGGTGGGATCTGTGTGACATTCCTCAGGCACTCCTGGCTGCCCAAGAACAAAGGAAAGGAAACAAATGGTTAACTGCTAGAGATCAGTTCATACAAGACATGAGTCCTCATCAGTTGACAAATACCTCAGTAAATTATAAGAAAAAGGCAATCTTATCAATAGCCTAATCTCCAGAAACCTATAGACTCAGTTTCCTGGATCCCATTATATCACCCGCCCCTCCCCCCTCCTTAGTGGTAGTGATGTGGAGAACAAAGGCAGAAGGAAATGGCAGATAAAATTAAATTTTCTTATAACCTGCAGCCCATTGACAAATACTTGAGGCAAATACAGAGTATCACATTTCTCCAGGAAGCCCCTACTGTCTTGATGCTAATGCTTCCTGGAGGGAAAAACAACCTTAGTTTAACAATAGCTTGGCCTCCGGTAATCTGTGAGTCTTTAGCATGGGAAGATCCCTTTAAGAAACTTCCTCTTAACTCCATCTCCCCCAACTCCATAGTGTATATAACAAGTTACCCTTCACAACCCCAGTGCAGCCCTTTCTGCCCACTGGTCCTGTCACTGTGTTTTAATAAAATCACTTTTTGGCACCAAAAAAAAAAAAAAAAAAAAAAAAAGCCTCCTTAAAGTTAAACCTTTTGAGGATCTAAATTAACCTCAAGTCTCTTACGTTCCCTGGACTGAGGCCAAATTGTAAGCCATAGTTACAAGGTTTTCTAAAGTGACTGAGGACCGCCCCCCCCCAACACACACATAGATTTGCAGAAGGATAGAGGTTTGTCCAGAAACTTCAAGCAATAAATGACACTGTTGTCCCTCAGTCCCCTGTTGTTCCCAACCTCCATACACTCCTGACATCCATTTGCACTGAAAGCAAGTTGTTCACTGAAATCGATCTATGCAGTGCGTTTTTTAGTATTTCAGTTGAGAAGGGTAGCCAGTAGCTTTTTGCTTTCACTTGGGAAGAACAGAAATACACCTGGACAGTAATTCCCCAGGGTTTCACAGAGTCCTTCCTACTTTTCACAAAACTTAGAAGCTGATTTGCACAATATAAACATTGCTACAAGCTCTACGTTGTTATAATACATAGATGATCTGCTTCTCTGCTCCCCTTCTCAAACCTCCTTAGAGGAAGACAGCCTCCAATGGGAATGAAATTAAACATGGCTCCTGTGTCCAAAATTTATTAGATACCGTACTCCTGTCAGCTGCTCTGACTATTAAGATTCCTGGGCATGCCAGACTTGGCTCCCCAGAGGCCAAAGTAACCCACCTTGGTATTTCCACCAAAAGTGCTGCTATGAAGGCAACCAACAGGTAAACCTTTGTCATGGTCCAAAGGGATGGTCTCCCAAATGATACAGTTTGGAAACATTGACAAAAAAATACCCAACAATGGTCGTAGAAAGGAGAAACACTACTAGAAATCTAACACTTGTTGGCTCAATAAGAAGACAAATCCGGTGGGGCACCTGGGTGGTTCAGCTGGTTAAGCATCTGAGTCTTGGTCTTGGCTCACGTCATGATCTCACAGTTTGTGAGTTCAAGCCCGACGTCAGGCTCCTCGCTGACAGCGCTGAGCCTTCTTGGGATTCTGTCTCTCCCTCTCTCTGCTCCTCCCCTTCTCTCTCTCTCAAAATAATAAGTAAACTTAAAAAAAGAGAGAGAGAGAAAAATCAGGTTTGGACCAAATAACAACCACCACCCCGATCAAGATGGCGTATATTGTAAAATAACAATCAAGATAAGTGCATTTTCAGAAGAGAAAAAAATATGTATTTGGAGGAATAAATGAGGAAAATCATTCAGGAACACAATGGGGACAAAAGAGCAATAGGAGATTGTGGCCTTCCCAAATAGTAAAACGTATAGTCTCTATAATTAAGAGAGTGGTAAGGTGGTTCATTGGTTAGGCGACCGACTTCGGCTCAGGTCATGATCTCACAGTTTGTGAGTTCGATCCCCGAGTCAGGTTCTGTGCTTATAGCTCAGAGCCTGGAGCCTGCTTTGGATTCTGTGTCTCTCCCTCTCTCTGTCCCCTCCCCTGCTCACATTCTGTGCCTCTCTGTCTCTCAATAATAAATAAACGTTAAAAAAATTTTTTAAAAAAAAGAGAGTGGTAAACTGGCATAGAAAAAAACAAACAATGGAATTTAGAAAATTCAGAAATAGACTCAACGGTGCATCGAAATTCAGTTGGAAATCAGACAGGAAAGATGAATTTCTTAATAAGTGGCAGGAGGAATAGCTCAATTTCCGTAATGAAAACAAAATTGTTTCCATTGATCACAACATACATGCAAGTATACAAGAAAACACGGAGGCGTTTTACTATCACCTGGAATTAGGAAAAAATGTTCAATTCTGGCTCATAATCCAAACGCTATATGATAGACAATAAGTAATTCTGATTATTTTTTAAATTTACATGAAAAGAAACACCCTAAGCAAAATTAAAAAGACTAATGTAAACTTGAAAATAATATTTTCAATCTGTATGATGAAGAAAGACGAGCTCTCCTATCTAAAGAGCTTCCCAATATTGAGGGAAAAAACACAATTCTGTAGAAAAAAGGGCAAAAGATATATGAACAGAGAGTTCACAGAAAGAGAATACAAATGGTCCTTAACCATATGAAAAGAACTTCAAATTTGTTCATATAGAAATTCAAATTTTCAGATTTTGTGTCTCCCTCTCTCTGCCCCTTCCCTGCTCATGGTCTGTCCCTCTCTCTCTCAAAGATAAATAAGCATTAAAATTTTTTTTTTTAAATTGGGGTGCCTGGGTGGTTCAGTCAGTTAAGCATCCGACTTCGGCTCAGGTCATGATCTCTCGGTCTGTGAGTTCAAGCCCCGCGTCGGGGCTCTGGGCTGACAGCTCAGAGCCTGGAGCCTGCTTCAGATTCTGTGTCTCCCCCTCTCTCTCTGCCCTTCCCATGCTCACGTTCTGTCTCTTTCTCTCTCAAAAATAAATAAACTTTAAAAAAATTAGAAATTCAAATTATATTTTGAGTATGGAAAATTTCAAACATACTAAAATAGAATTATACAGTGAACCCCATGTACCTATCGCTCAGCCTCCTAAGTTATAGAAATGCAGCGGTGTATTCTGTAAATAAGCCATCCAGATCAAACCACATCTCCAATTCCAGGGGACTGAAACAAACATTTCTCCAGGAATGTTGACGATTGAAAACGGTGAGCTGAGTCCCTCTCCAGGAACAGTTCTCAGCTTAAGAAAGCAGCCGTGTTCAATATTATGTCACCTTTCTGAGGGCAGCCTGCATCCGATCATAGTCAGTGAGAAAATACAAAGGCCTGACCCTTTGCTTCAAATCGGGACATCTCTTCTAGTTAACCTCAGCTCTGGAATTCTCTCTGGGATCTGCTGAGGGCCCTTGTTCATGCACATCAAATTTTAACTTCTCCCTTTGCCCAACACCACTTCGATCAAATCAGAGTCTGTTTCCTGGAGACCTGACCTGTAACAAATTTGAATCAAAATACATTGAGAAGTCATTTCTCACCTATTGGATTGGCCAAAAATCTAAGAATTTGACAACATACTCTGTTGGCAAGGCTGTAGGGGTAAGGCATTTCTACGTTGCTAGTGAGGAAGGAAAACGATGCAATTCATCTGGAGAAGAATTGGCAGTATTTAGGAAAATTCCGCATACATTGACTGTTTAACACAGGAACGACTAGTCCCAACAAACTATCCCAAAGATGAACTGGTAAAACCAGTAAAGAACCCAAGAATCCATCAATAAAAGACCTTTTGAATAACGTATGGTACATTCGCATAATACTCTGCAGGGAAACAATGGACTGGAGAAGAAGAGCTCTATATATTTCAATGGGGTCATCTCAAGGACACATTTTTAAGTAAAAACAACAAACTGGCAAACAATGTACATAATATGTCACCTTTTATCTAAGAAAGGGGAAATACAAATGTATGTATGTTTTTGCTTGTATTAAAACAGTGCTGAAAGAATTAAAGAAGGCTTGGGGCGCCTGGGTGGCGCAGTCGGTTGAGCGTCCGACTTCAGCCAGGTCACGATCTCGCGGTCTGTGAGTTCGAGCCCCGCGTCAGGCTCTGGGCTGATGGCTCAGAGCCTGGAGCCTGTTTCTGATTCTGTGTCTCCCTCTCTCTCTGCCCCTCCCCCGTTCATGCTCTGTCTCTCTCTGTCCCAAAAATAAATAAACATTGAAAAAAAAAAAATTAAAAAAAAAAAAAAGAATTAAAGAAGGCTTAAATAAGATGGAAAGATATATTACATGTTTTGTAATGTTTATTTTTTTATTTTGAGAGAGAGAGAGAAAGTGTGCACACGCACTCACGAGCCAGGGAGGGGCAGAGAGAGAGGCAGAGAGAGAATCCCAAGCAGGCTCCATGCTGATCTCATGATCGTGAAATCATGACCTGAGCTAAAATCAAGAGTCGGATGCTTAACAGACCGAGCCGCCCAGATGCCCCAAGAGATACTATCTTTACGGTTGAGGAAGACACAATATGGTAAAGATGTAATTTCTCTCCAAATTGATCTATAAATTCAATACAATGCCAAATGAAACCCCAAAAGCCTTTCTGTGGAATGTCACAATCTGACCCTAGAATTTATACGGAAATGAAAAAGACCTAGAATTGCCAAAACAACTTTGAAAAATAACAGATTTGGAAGACTAACACTGCCAGTTTTTAAGGCTTTATTATAAAGCTACAGTAATCAAGACAGTGGTCCTATCAGGAAAATAAACAAATAGATCAATGAACAAAATTAAAAGTATAGAAGTACACACGCATCCATATGGACAATTGATTTGTGGCACAGACTCAAACACAATTTAGTGAAGAAATTACAGTCTTTCCAAGAAATTGTGCTGGAACGATTGCATATTCACATAGAAAAAAATTAACCTCAATTCATAATGTACACCACCTAGAAACGTTAAATCATTAACCAAAGTGTAAAACCTAAAAATATAGGGGCTCCTGGGTGGCTCAGTTGGTTGAGCATTCAACTCTTTTTTTTTAACATTTTATTTTATTGTTGAGTGACAGAGAGAGACGGAGCGTGAGTGGGGGAGGGGCAGAGAGAGAGGGAGACACAGAATCCGAAGCAGGCTCCAGGCTCTGAGCTGTCAGCAAAGAGACGGACGTGGGGTTTGAACCCATGGGCCATGAGATCATGACCTGAACCGAAGTTGGACCTTAACCAACTGAGCAACCCAGGCGATCCAAAAAACAACCCAATTTTTAAAAAGACAAAAGGTTTGAACAGATCCTTAACCAACGAAGATACATACTGTTCACAGATGACATGACCGTGTATGTAGAAAACCTAAGAGTTGACAAAAATCTCCTGGAACTAATAGAAGTATAGGAAAGGTACAGAACACAAGGTTAATATAGAGATACCAATTGCTTTTCTATATATCAGCTATGAACAAGTGGAATTTGAAATTAAAAAAGCAATACCATTTACATTAGCATCCCCCAAAATGAAATACTTAGGTATAAATCTAAGAAAATATGTATAACATCTATATGAGGAGGGGTGCCTGGGTGGCTCAGTCAGTTAAGCATCTGACTCTTGATTTCAGCTCAGGCCATGAGCTCACAGTTCGTGAGTTCAAGCCCCATATTGGGGTCTGCGCTGGCAGCATGGAACCTGCTTAAGATTCTCTCTCTCTCCCTTTCTTTCTGCCTCTTCCCCACTCATGCTGTCTCTGCTCTCTCAAAACAAATAATAAAGATCTCTTTAAAAAAAAAGACCTAGGGGCGCCTGGGTGGCGCAGTCGGTTAAGCGTCCGACTTCAGCCAGGTCACGATCTCGCGGTCTGTGAGTTCGAGCCCCGCGTCAGGCTCTGGGCTGATGGCTCGGAGCCTGGAGCCTGTTTCCGATTCTGTGTCTCCCTCTCTCTCTGCCCCTCCCCCGTTCATGCTCTGTCTCTCTCTGTCCCAAAAATAAATAAACGTTGAAAAAAAAATTTAAAAAAAAAAAAAAAAAGACCTATATGAGGAAAACTACAAAACTCTGATGAAAGAATTCAAAGAAAAACAAAAGGAATGGAGAGATAATCCATGTTGATGGATAAGAAGACTCAATATTGTCAAGATGTCTTTTCTTCCCAACTTTTTCTATAGAGTCAATGCAACCTTAAACAAAATTCCAGCAAGTTATTTTTTTGGTATCGACAAACTAATTCTCAAGTTTATATGGAAAGGCAAAAGGCCCAGAATCGCCAACACAACATTGAAGGAGAAGGACAAAGTTAGAGGACTCATGCTACCTGACGTTCAGATTTATTATGAAGCTACTGTAATCAAGATAATGTGGTATTGGCAAAAGAATAGACAAGTAGATCAACGGAACAAAATAGAGAGCCCAGAAATAGTCCCACGTAAATACAACCAACTCATCTTTGACAAAGGAGCCAAGGCAATACAATGGAGCAAAGGTAGTCATTTCAACCAATGGTGCTAGAAGACCTGGACATCCACATGCAAAGAAATTAATCTAGACACAGACATCCTTTGCAAAAATTAATTCAAAATGGATCACGGATCTAAAGGTAAAATGCAAAACTTTAAAATTTCTAGAAGATAATATAGGAGAAAACCTAGGGGACCTTGGGTGTGGCAATGACTTTTTGAAATGTAGTTGGCACACCGTGTTACATTAGTTTCAGGTGTGTAACATAGTGATTTGACAATGTTATGCTATGCCCACCTCAAGTATAGCTACCATCTATCACCATATAATGCAATATAATGCCGTCGGCTACATTCCCTATGCTGTACCTTTTATCACCATTACTTATTCTGTAGATACAACACCATAGGCATGATCCATGAAAAAAAAAATAATTGGTAAGCTTGACATCATTTCAATGAAAAACTTCTGCTCTGAGAAATACAATGTCAAGAGAATAAGAAGACAAGCCATTGACCCGGAGACAATATTTGCGAAAGATACATCTAATAAAGAATGGTTAACCCAACATATACAAAGAACGCTTAAAACTCAACACTAAGAAAACTAACAAGCTAATTTAAAAATGGACCAAAGATTATAAGAGATGCCTCGCCCAAAAGGTATGCAGATGGAAAATAAGCATATGAAAAAATGCTCCATATCATATGTTGTCAGGTAAATGCAAATGAAGACAACAACGGGAGGTGGCTCAGTCAGTTAAGCATCTGACTCTTGATGTGGGCTCAGGTCATGACTCATGGTTCCTGAGATTGAGCCCTGTATCAGGCTCCTCGCTGACAGCACGAAATCCGCTTAGGATTCTCTCTCTCCCTGTCTCTCTCTGCCCCTCCCCCCCCAAATAAATAAATAAAGTTTCCACACACAAAAAAAAAAATCCTAAAGAAAAAAAGACAACAATGTGATATCACTACATACTACACATGGAACAATGATGACACCAAATGCTGGAGGGGAGGTGAAGCAACAGGAACGATCATTCATCGCTGGTGGGAATGCGAAATAGTACAGCCACTTTGGAAGACGGTTTCGTGGTTTCTTACAAAACTAAATATACTCTTACCATACAATCCATCAATCATGCTTGCTGGTATTTACCTGAAGGAGATGAAAACTTATGTCTACACAAAAACCTGCCTCTGGATTTTTATAGCAGTTTTATTCATGATTGCCAAAACGTGTCAGCAACCAGATGTCCTCCAACAGGTGAATGGATAAACTGTGATACATTCAGATAATGGAATACTATTCAACACTAAAAGGAAATAACATGGAGGAAACTTATATGCATATTACTAACCGAAAGAAGTCAGTCTGAAAAGACTACATACTGTATGATTCCAACTATATGACATTCTGGAAAAGGCAAAACTATGGAGATAGTCAAAAGATCAGTGGAGGTCAGGGGTTTTCGGTGGAGAAGCGAGTAGGCTAAGCACAGAGGATTTTTAGGCCAGTGAAAATATACCGTACAAAACCAAATAATGTATGCATGTCATTTACATTTGTCCAAACCTATAGAATGTACAACACGAAGATTGAACCCCAATATTAACTACGGACTTTGAGCGATAAGGATGTATCAATGTAAGTTCATCATTGTAACAAACGTACCACTCTGGTGAATGTGTGAGGGAAGCAGGTACCGATGGGAAATCTCTGTATCTTTCCCCTAGTTTTGCAGTGAATCTCGAACTGGTCTTAAAAAAATAAAGTTTTGGGGC
This sequence comes from Lynx canadensis, assembly GCF_007474595.2. Lineage (NCBI taxonomy): Eukaryota > Metazoa > Chordata > Mammalia > Carnivora > Felidae > Lynx > Lynx canadensis. The sequence continues at coordinate 91,800,304 of NC_044321.2, forward strand.
ACCTGGGTGGCTCAGTCGGTTAAGTGTCTGACTCTTGATTTCGGTTCAGGTCACGATGTCACAGTTCATGACATCAAACCCTGCATTGAGCTCCACTCTATCGGCTTGGGATTCTCTGTCTTCCTCTTGCTCTCTGCCCCTCCCCCACTCATGCAGGCTGTTGCGCGCTCTCTCTCTCTCTCTCTCTCAAAATAAACATTTTTTAATTCTAAAAAAATAATGTTAAAAAATTATTAATTAATTTAAAAGAAGATCTACAGATAACGCATAGGCATTAGTACAATGCAAATTAAAACCACAATGCGATATACCCCAGACACTTATCAGGGTAAAAACTAATCATACCAAGTTTTTGTTGTTGTTTTTTGTTTTGGTTTGCTTTTTAGAAAGAGAGCATGCACATGAGCAGTGGGAGAGGGGCAGACAGAGAGAGTGTAATGGGAGAGGGGCAGACGAAGAGAGTGTAAAGTCTTAAACAGGCCCCCACTCAGCACAGAGCCTGATGTGGGGTTCGATCCCACAACCCTGGAATCATGACCTGAACTGAAATCAAGAGTTGGACACTTAACCGGCTGAGCCATCCAGGCACCCCAATCATACCAAGTTTTGACAAAACTGTGGAACACTTGGAACTCTCATACATCCGTGTGGGAATGTAAAATGATACAACTACTGTGGAAGACAATTTGACAGTTTCTCAAGAAGTTAAAACCATATGATCCTACTCTAAAAGAAATGAAAGCATATGTCCGTACAAAGCCTTTTACCCAAATTCTTATAGCAGCTTCATTTGTAATAGCAAAGCCTGAAAATAACCTAAAGTGTATCAACAGGTGGGTGGATAAAAAAATTATGGTATAACTATACAGTGGAATGAAAGCTGGCAACAACAAAAATGAACTATTTATACATGCCATGATATGATGAGTTTCAAAATAATTATGCTGTGTGAAAGTCTGGCAGAAAAAATAATCATACATTCTGTATGATTCCATTTATATAAAATTCCAGAAAACAAAACCAAGATAAGTGACAGAAACAGATCAGTGATTGCCTGGCATATGGAGGAGGGTGGTGGGGGGGGAAACAAAATTTGGGGGTGATGGACATGTTCACCATCTCGACTGGGGTAGAGATTTCACTGGTGTGGACGTATGTCTAAATATATCAAATTGTACACTTTAATTATGTGTAGTTTATTGTATGTCAACTATATTGAATAAAGGTATTTACAAAACAGAGACGGGGCACCTGGGTAGGTCAGTCGGTTAAGCATCCGACTCTTGATTTTGGCTCAGGTCACGATCTCTCTCTCTCTCTCTGCCTTTCCCCTGTTTGCGTGCTCTGTCTCTCAAAATAAATAAGCATTAAACAACAGCAAGAACAATTAAAAAAAAAATAGAAAATAAAACAAAGACAGAGAAAACAAGTAGATAGCGTATCATATGTTCATTATGGAAACATTACTCTGACAGACACATCTTTAGGCACAATAAGGGTAATATTACTAATGGGAGTTAACCAACTTCATATTTCTTTAAAAATATTTCATGTATCATAGCTAAAAGTGGAATTTAGTTATTCTACTACTCTTTATTAAAGAGGAAGGGTAGAAGCTACTAGAAAACGTAGAAAGGATGATAAATAAACTTCTGACTGAAGTGGTCTAGTCCCCTCACTCTTAATCACTAAAGCGTAAAACTTATTCTCAGGGCACCTGGGCGGCTCAGTAGGTTGATTTGGGCTCAGGTCGTGATCTCATGGTCCAGTGGTCCAGAGATCGAGCCTGGAGGCAGGCTCTGTGATGACAACATGAAGCCCGCTTGGGATTCTCTCTCTTCCTCTCTCTGTTTCCCGCTCCCTTCCTCCCCCTCTTTCTCTCTCCCTCTCAAGATGAATAAATAAACATTTAAATAAATGAATGAATGAAGAAATAAATAAATAAATAAATTAATTAATTAAAATGATCGTTCTCAAGCCATCCCTACCCCACCTCCACTTTCTAAGGATAAGCGGATAACAATATGGCAGGTCTTCTTTCAGGACGTTACGCGTGTGAATACAAAGCACGTCTAGGTATCCATTCATACTGATCCATGACTATATTAAATACATAAGATATACATGGAAAAGCAAAAGAGCCCCCGCCTGCATAGACCTTTCATTCTAGTGGAGAAGGCGGAGGAACAAAACAAATGACTGTCCTGATATGTATTGTAGATGGAAGGGTCAGGAGTGTCTTCTCTGGCACGATAGTATTTTAGCAGAGACCAAAACAAAGTGAAGGAGTGCATCCTATTCATATTTCAGCCAGTGGGGACCAGAAGTACAGAAGCCCTGAGGCGGGAGCATGTGCGGTTTATTTGGGTGACCACCAAGAGGTCAGTGTGCTTAGATCAGATTGGATAAGGAGACATGTTAGAAGAAAAATTTAGACGAGTAGCCATTCTTAAGACCACGGAGGGACTTGAATTTGAAATCTTTGAACATGGAAATGACCAGAACTGTTTGTTTTTATTTTTTTATTTTTAAAAATTTTTTTTTTCAACGTTTATTTATTTTTGGGACAGAGAGAGACAGAGCATGAACGGGGGAGAGTCAGAGAGAGAGGGAGACACAGAATCGGAAACAGGCTCCAGGCTCTGAGCCATCAGCCCAGAGCCTGACGCGGGGCTCGAACTCACGGAGCGCGAGATCGTGACCTGGCTGAAGTCGGACGCTTAACCGACTGCGCCACCCAGGCGCCCCAGAACTGTTTGTTTTTAAAGGATGATTCTGGTTTCGGTGTGAAGGGGCAAAGGTTTCTGGGCAAAGGTAGAAGCAGGGATGCCAGTTAACTGGTTTATAATAGTCCAATGATGGTGAGAAGTGGTTGGATTCCGGATATCTTTTAAAAGGCAAATCCAGGGGGCACCTGGGTGGCTCACTTGGTTGAGTGTCCAACCTCAACTCAGGTCATGATCTCATGGTTCATGGGTTCGAGCTTTACATTGGGCGCTGTGCTGACAGCTCAGTGCTTCCAGTTGTCTCTGGCTCTATCCCCCTATCTCTCTGCCCCTCCCCCACTTGTAAGTGCTCTCTCTCTCTCTCTCTTGCTATCTCTCTCTCAAAAATAAATGTACAATAAAAAAAGAAGAGACAAATCCAGGACACATGGGTGGATCAATCAGTTGAGTGTCCAACTCTTGATTTCAGCTCAGGTCATGAGATCAAGCCCCACATAGGTCTCTGCACTGAGCATGGAGCCTCTTTGGCATTCTCTCTCTCCCTCTCCCTCTGCCTCTCCCCTGCTTGCTCTCTCTCTCTCTCTCAAAATAAATAAATAAACATTTAAAAAGAGGATAACTTCTGACTCTTGATTTCAGCTCAAGTCACGATCTCACAGTTTGTGTCACCACAGCAATAGGGGCCCCTGCGTGGCTCAGTCAGTTAAGCATCTGACTCGATTTCGGCTCAGGTCATGATCTCATGGTTTGTGAGTTCAAGCCCCGCATCAGGGTCTGTGCTGACAGCACGGAGCCTGCATGGGATCCTCTCTCTGCCCCTCCCCTGTTCTCTCTGTCTCTCAAAATAAGTAAACAGTTTTAAAAGGCTTTAAATAAAGGCAATTTCGACAGGATTTTCCCCCAGATTGAATATCAGGTGTAAGAGAGAGAAGAGAGGAGAATAAATCCAAGTTTGATTTGTTGACTGAATAGTGGTGCATTTTACCGAGGTGAGGAACACTAAGGGGCAGCAGGTTAGAGGTGAGGGAATCAAGCACTTGATTTGAATGTTTTTCATATACATATGGTTACACCTATACACACACATATGCATATATGAAATATACATATGCAAATACACATATATTTATATGCAAACGCATACACCCGTTTTTAAAAATAGGTAGATTTCTGCTCTTGCTTTCGTTGTTCACAAAATTCTAGAGAGCTCTACACATCAGGACCTATAAATACATCCCATTCTTTTTTTTAATTTTTTTAAAAAAATTTATTTACTTATTTTGAGAGAGACAGAGACAGCACAAGTGGGGGAGAAGCAAAGAGAGAGGGAGAGAGAAACCCAAGCAGGCTCTATGCTGTCAGCTTAGAGCCTGCTGTGGGGCTTGAACTCACAAAATGTGAGATCACGACCTGAGCTGAAACTGAGAGTCGGATGCTCAACCACCTGACCACCCTGGTGCCCCAATCGCATTTTTTTAAATGTCTTCATGGTATTCCAGAGTATGAACAAGCCATAATTTATTTAAGCATTTCCCAATTGATAAATGGTTAGGCTGTTTACTAAAATTTTCTAATATTATTCTTCAGTGTATGTACTTCTGCATCTATCCTAACTTTTGTGGGTATTTCTGTACGACTTCTTCAACTATTGAGTCAAACTTTTCATTATTATTAATAATTGTCTGGAGAGAAATAATTTTTTATTGTCTTTCTAGCATCATCCAGGACACAGGCTGACTATATCACGTACAGTTCAACCAGGAAAAAGAAACCATTCTGGATCTTTCCAAAAGAGAGAATCTAATACTGGCCTTTGTTAGAAGACGGACACACTGAGAAACCAAACAGAAAAAGGCGAGACCACTCAGGGAGTAGCGACGACAGAAAGTCACGCCTCCCCATGGAGGGGTGACAAAGAATAGGAATTATTAACAGAGCCCAGAAGCTGGGTGAGTACTGTAGTACCTAGAGACAAGACTAGAGCTGGGATCGTAGACAAGGATCGAAACCAGGCAGGAGAATCAGCCATTGTTAGAGATGCCAGGGGAAGTAGCGAGAAGAGGGAAAATAACCTTGTCTTCCTGCCTCCTCACACCCTCCAATATCCCAGTGCCTCGCGTTTGCCCAACCTGCTAAGAAAGGAAAGGGCAAAGATACCTAAGAAGGGCTGTTCTGATACAGAAGAGAGGAAGGAAATGGATTCCAGGGCAAATAAGTAATAGATCAGCACACAGACCAAGGCAAACACTCCAATTAATGGGTACTTGTACTCCCACAAGGGAAGTGGAGAAGTCATCGAACTTTTCCATAACCTGGCTAGTTCTCAGTTCATGTTTACGGATCAGTGGTTTACTTTAAAGAAAAAAATTTTTTAATGTTTATTTATTTTTGAGAGGGAGAGGGGGACAGAGTGCAAACGGGGAGGGGTAGAGGAGAGAGGGAGACACAGAATCCGAAGCAGGCTCCAGGCTCCCAGCTGTCGGCACGGAGCCCGACGTGGGGCTTGAACCCGTGAACAGTGAGATCATGACCTGAGCCAGAGTCGGACGCTTCACCGACTGTGGCACCCAGGCACCCCTAAAGGTATTCTACTTATTGATTTGATTTCTAGGATGCTTGATACGGGGAAGACAGTGGCCTCGGGAGCATTCTCAGATTATTCCAACATTGACAAGTTCTCTTCACAATTGTGTATTAATAAATTGCCACTAGGATGTTTAATGTGAAAACAGAATGGGAGAGGAGAGAGAGAAAGAAAGAAAAGAAAGAATTGCAATGTAATGTGTCAGAGAACTTATTTTCTTGGCTAGATCCTTTGGGGGAATTACACTGGTGCTCAAATTACTATAGTCTCAAATACAAACTCCCATGACTTCCCAAAAAGAAATGATTGTGACGGACCTGAGGATGAAGTTCCCTGAGGCCTGTGGTTTAGAAAGGCTTGTCTTATGTGTTTGTACTTGCCAAAGTCTATTTGACACACATCTCATTTTGTCTGGAGAGTAATTTGGATAGACAGCTCATCAGTGTTTATCGTCTGGCATTCAGTGGGTTAGGAACTTGCCTGAACATTATTTTATTTTCTTGGCTCTATGCTACAACATCTTGCTCACTACGGAAGACGGTTTTTTCCTGTAGCCTTATCTACTATTGTTGAATGACTGAAAAAGCCTTTCTGTCTGATAACACTGATCAAAATTCAGGATTTGAATCCCATGTGGTTTCTTTAAATTTTTTTTAATGTGTATTTTTTCTGGGAGAGAGAGAGAGAGAGAGAGAGAATGCAAACATGGGAGGGACAGAGAGAGAGGGAGACACAGAATCCGAAGCAGGCTTCAGGCTCTGAGCCATCAGCACAGAGCCTGACGCGGGGCTTGAACTCACGAACCGTGAGATCATGACCTGAGCCGAAGTCAGACGCTTAATGGACTGAGCCACCCAAGCGCCCCCATGTGTCTTTTTGATGTTATTTGGAAGACTGAATTATTTCTTTGTTATGTGGACGGATACCCCCTTATGTAAGCATTGATGGAGGTTTAGTTCATAGATGCTGAATGAATTACCTAGTTTCATCTTTTATCTAACAAGAGTCTTTTTTCAAAGTTTATTTATTTTGAGAGAGAGAAATTGTGAAGGGAGGTGCCCAGAGAGAGGAGAGAATCCCAAACTCACGCCACACTGTCAGAACAGAGCCCTATGCAGGGCTCAATCTCTTGAACCGCGAGATCACGACCTGAGCCGAAATCAAGAGTCAGAAGCTTAACCAACTGAGCCCCCCAGCCGCCCACCCAGCAAGAATCTTAATGTCAATAGAGGCAAACCACATGCTCGAACAGATCTCTCTGGGCCATTCAGGTATTAACAAAGAGAGAAACAAATGAAATGGTCCAGAGGAGTGACTATCAAATGTCTGTTTACAAACTTGCGCTGGATCAATGGTCTCATAATCCCTTGGGGAATTTGTGTAAGTAAGGAAGTGAGTAGATAATAAACCTGGCCTTCTGGGCCCCCACCCAAATCACTCAGCACAGGAGATACTCACTAGGGTTATTTGAGGTCCAGGGATTTATGATTCAGAAACGTCTCCTCAGGTTTCTGACTTGAGAAATAAGGCTCCAGAGTATCTCGGACAGTCTGTTTTAAAAAGTACTCAGAATATGCTGTTTTAGTTCCAAGGCGTTATCAGTGTCAAAAGAAAGGTATATCTGCACATATGCCGAAAATTTCTTACCACCACATTAAAATGACCACAGCCGGGGTACCTGGGTGGCTCAGCTGGTTAAGCGTCCGACTTGGTCTCAGGTCATGATCTCGCGGTCCATGAGTTCAAGCCCCGCATCGGGCTTTGTGCTGACAGTTCGGAGCCTGGAGCCTGTTTCAGATTCTGTGTCTCCCTCTTTCTCTCTGCCCCTCCCCCACTCACGCTCTGTCTCTGTGTCTCTGAGAAATGAATAAATCCTAAAAACAATTATTTTTAAAAGACCACAGCCAAGAGGAGCTTAAGCAGACAAGATAACAAAATGTAATGCAGCATTCTAGATGGGATCCTGGAACAGAAAAAGGGTTATTAGGTAAAAACCAAGGAGATCTAAATAAATTATGGATTTTAATAATAATAATAATAATAATATGCCAATATTGGTTCATTACTAGTAACAAAGTAACAAACTGATGTGAGATGTTAATAGTAGGGAAACTGGGTGTGGGTATACTGGAGCACTGTATTCTATTTGCAATTTTTCTGTAAATCTATAGCTGTTGTAAAATGAAACGTTCACTTAAAAAAATACATCTGCATGTATCATGATGCACACACTACAAAGTGTCTAAACCTGCATTATCCGTTTTCAGTTCAACATAACTTATAATGTAGACGGCACTGTTAGTATTCCCATTTTACAAACGAGAAAACTAAGGATTAGAAAAACTACAGCATTTCCCAAACTCCCACCCAGTTTCCGCTACAATTAACATCTTAAGTCAGGATGGTATTTTTGTTACAATTAATGAATCAGTACTGACACATCGTTATTAACTGAAGTGCATACTTTGTTCATATTTCCTTATTTTTTACCTAATGTTCTTCTTTTCCAGGATCCCATCTAAAATAGCACATGACCTTTAGTTAATCCTGAATGTTAGGGACCGAATCGGGTCCCTCCAAAATTCATATATGGAAGCTCTGATCCCCCCGTTCCGCTGAATGTGAGCAGTATTTGAAAATAGGGCCTCTAAAGAGGTGATGAAGTTAAAATGAGACCATTAGGGTGGCCCCTATTTCAATCTGACTGGTGTCCTTATAAGTAGCGGAGATTTGGACACACGGAGAAACATCAGACCTGCTCACACACAGAAAGACCATGTGAAACCATGTGAGAACGTGGTTTGAAGATGCCCATCTGTAAGCCAAGAAGAAAGTCCTCAGAAGATGCCAAACCTATCTATACTGGACCTATTTATTATTTCCTGTAGGGAAGGTGTCCAAGGGACTCTCTCAGTTGTTATGTAAGAATGCCTTAATTTCTCTTTCATTTTTGAAGCACAGTTTTGCCATATTTATGATTCTTAATCAACAATTTCTTCTTTCAGCACTCTGATTATGTCATCTGACTTCCAGCTAAGCCTCCATGGTTTCTGAAGAGAAATCCACTGTTAATCTTATTGAAGATCCCTTGCATGTGATAAGTCAGTTTTCTCTTACCACTTTCAAGTTTCACTGTCTTTGATTTTCATCAGTTTAATTATGATGTGTTGAGGTATGACTTTTTGACTTTATTCTCTTTGAGTTCATTGAGGCTCTTGGATGTGAGATAAATGCATTTCAGTCAAATCTGGGGAGTTCTCAATGCTAAGATTCCGAGGAATAAGCCTAACCAAAGAGGCAAAAGATCTGTACTCTGAAAACTATAAAATACTGATGAAAAAAATTAAAGACGACACAAAGAAATGGAAAGACATTCCATGTTCATGGATTGGAAGAATAAATGTTGTTAACATGTCTATACTACTCAAAGCAATCTACACATTTAATGCAATCCCTAGCAAAACACCAACAGCCCTTTTCATAGAGCTACAAAAACAATCCTAAAATTTGTGTGGAACCACAAAAGACCCCAAATAACCAAAGAACCTTGAAAAATAAAACCAAAGCAGGAGACATCACAATTCCGGACTTCAAGTTATATTACAAAGCTATAGTGATCAAAACAGTATGGTACTGGCACAGACATAGACACAGAGATCAATGGAACAGAATAGAAAACCCAGATATGAGCCCACAACTATATGATCAAGTAATCTTTGATAAAGCAGGAAAGACTATCCAATGGAAAGAAAGACAGTCTCTTCAACAAATGCGGTTGGGAAAACTAGACAGCAACAGGCAAAAGAAAGAAACTGGACCACTTCCTTGCACCATACACAGAAATAAATTCAAAATGGATGAAATAGCTAAATGGGAGACCTGAAGAGATCTAAATCCTAGACGAGAACACAGGCAGTAATGTCTTTGACATTGGTCATAGCAACATCTCTCTGAGGCAATGGAAACAAAAGTAAAAGTAAACTATTGGGACCTTATCAAAATGAAAAGCTTGATAATGAAATGAAAAGCAAAAGAAACAATTCGCAAAATGAAAAGGCAACCAAAGGAATGGGAGAAGATGCTTACAAATGACATATCTGATAAAGGGTTAGTATCCTGCAGGAAGCCAAGGGATCCAACCAGCCTGAGGGCAGCGCCCGGGCGGTGGATGCATCAGGACTGCAGGGAGGCCCATCAACAGTGAAGCTTCTCGTACTCCCTCTTTTATGTAATTTGGCCTTAATAAAAGTAACTGGGGAATTGTCTGTTGGGGAATTGCCCTCGACAGGGCCCCTGGGAAAAGAACCATTGGGGAAGGAAATAAGGTTCCGCAAGGAAATTGTGCGGCCCTACATCCAGCCCTTGCCACCCCCTATAAAGACTCCTCTACCTAAAGGAGGGATAGCCTCATACGTTTGCCAGCAAAGGAGGGATAAATGGATTTGAAAGCCCCACTCCGGCAACAAAGGAGTGGATCTATGGGCACAAGTTACTCCAACCCCTAGACCCACTTGGCCCCCAGGAGGCATTCCAGATGATGATTGAACCTAGTTGGTTAAGGTACAGAATGGTTCATCATTTCCTAGGTGCATTGTCTCTCTGAGAATGCATCAGGCGTGGGCTCCTAAGGCCCTCTTGGCCCCCTCCTGGCACCTCGGACCGAGGCGAACACTTTTGTTCCTCAAACCACAAATGGTTCAGGGAAACAACTAAGAGGTCATGTCCCTGTAACTGTTCCACTTGAGGTGTTGAGAGACAGATGAACTTTCATGAAAACAGCAAAGCAAATGCTTTATAGATTATAGATAAACGTAGATACATAATGAAACTCATGTAAGAAATTAATCAATAAGCAAAGGGCAGGAGGGAATGTTATGAGAAAATAACCATGTTGTTCCTTAAAGGGTGATTACACACAGGAACATTTTTAGAATTAGATAATGCTAGAAAACATAGATGTCGCATGCTACAAGGAAATTGCTAACAAATATAATGCCACGTTTGCCGCAATAAAGCGGTCAGTTCAACACGCTGCTGTGGTCTGTGTCCGTTTTTATTTTTGTTTCTTTTTTTTTTTTTTTTTCACTTTTTTGCCGATGCCGTTCATCCTTCGGGAACCCCCAGACCTGCTGGAGCTGGACTCCGGCAGTATCCAAAATATAAAAAGAACTTATAAAACTAAACGCCAAAAACACTTAATAATCCAATTAAGTGATGCTAACGGCAGAAGGCATGAATAGGCATTTCTCCAAAGAAGACATCCAGATGGCCAACAGACACATGAGAGGATGCTCAACATCACTGATCGGCAGGGAAATGCAAATCACAACTACAATGACATATCACCCCACACCTGTCAGAATGGCTATAATCAACACAAGAAACAGCAGGTGTTGGTGACTATGTAGAGAAAGGGGAACTCTCACTGTTGGTGGGAAAGCTAACTGGTGAAGTAGGAATGCTGGAAAACAGTATGGAAGTTCCTCAAAAAATTCAAAATAGAATTACCCTACAACCCAGCAATTGCACTACTAGGTATTTATCCAGAGGATACAGGAATACTGATACATAGGGACATGTGCACCCCCATGTTTATAGCAGCGCTATCAACAATAGCCAAAGTATGGAAACAGCCCAAATGTCCATCGACGGATGAATGGATAAAGAAGATGTGGTGTATATATACAATGGAGTATTACTCGGCAGTCAAAAAGAATGAAATCTTGCCATTTGCAAAGTGGATGGAACTGGAATATATTATGCTAAGCGAAATTAGCCAGAGGAAGACAAATATCACATGACTTCACTCATATGAGGACTTTAAGATACAAAACAGATGAACATAAGGGCAGGGAAGCAAAAATAATATAAAAACTGGGAGGGGGGCAAAGCATAAGAGACTTTTAAATATAGAGAACAAACTGAGAGTTGCTGGAAGGGTTGTGGGTGGGGGTGTGGGCTAAATGGGCAAGGGGAATTAAGGAGGACACTGCGGATGAGTACCGGGTGTTATATGTAGGGGATGAATCACTGGAATCTACTCCTGAAATCATTATTGCACTCTATGCTAACTCACTCGGGTGCAAATTTTAAAAATAATAATAAAAAAAATAAATTAACACAACTTCAAATGAAAACAAATAGGAAGTCAAATACTAAGACAAAAAGAAACCTCAATTGTACTTTATTTAGAGATCGTCAATTGAAAGTCATACATCGCTGACACCCAGTGGTAGTCAGATATAAAACAAGCTCGGTTTATAGGATTTTCATTTCCAACTACATTGAATGACTTTACTGTCTTTATTTTACATTTACATTTTATTTTTTATGTACATGATATTTATTTGAAGAAAATTTGACAAATAAAGCAATTCCAAAGAATATTGTCTATGAGCGTATCAAAAAGCAACAATTCTATCCTTTGAATGCAATTTTAAACAAAATTGCAGGCTTAACACTAGTGTTTTACAAGGCACAGCCTGGGTCTTTTCTCTATCACATGAAAACTCATATCCATGAAATATTAAAACTATGAGGGAGGCAAATAAAAAAGCAAGGGAAGTAGTTTCCAAGAGGGTGACATCTAATAATGTTTGGCATTTCTCTAAGTGCTTTAGTCTTTGCAAAGCATTTGAAATGCCCTGTATAATATCTCAGTGCAAGATAAGAAGTTATCTCTGTTTTGAAAAAGCTAATGTGAAAGCATTAAATAGCAGAATTAATAGTCCCCTCTAACATTCTCATGTCTTAATTGCTTCAGTGATAAAAGCACACTGCCACCATCATCACGCATCTTGCCTCTTTTCCAAGGTTTGATCAAAATCTATTGCTGTGTTTAATGTCAAGATGGCAGCTGTTCTTGGAAATTGTCAACTGAAAAACAAAACCACATTCACAAACATCTGAAAGAGGGGTGCCTGGGTGGCTCAGTTGGTTAAATGTCCAGCTTCGGCTCAGGTCACAATCTCATGGTTCATGGGTTCGAGCCCTTCGTTGGGCTCTGTGTTGACAGCCTGGAGCTTGCTTCCAATTCCATGTCTCCCTCTCTCTCTGCCCCTCCCCCACTCTCTCTCTCTCTCTCTCTCTCTCTAACATACACACGCAAATAAATAAACATTAAAAAACCTTTTTTTAATAAATGAAAAACATCTGGAAGAAATGGGTATTTGCACTAGTAGATGGCCAAAGGAAGGGAGAACTTATACTTTGATGTTTTAGCTTTAAGTTGATCTCATATGATCATAGGCCTTAGTATCATGCTTTGACATAAATTTGTTATTAAAATTTTTTTGAGTATGGGAATTAAAAAGAATACCATAAGGCATGGTATGTTATTCCTTCGAACAGGGTATTTTAATTTTTTTTAATGTTTATTATTTTTGAGAGAGACAGAGAGGGAGAGAGTAAGCAGGGGAGGGGCAGAGAGAGAGGGAGACACAGAATCGGAAACAGACTCCAGGCTCCGAGCTGTCGGCGCAGAGCCCGACACAGGGCTTTGTACCAGTGCTGCTGCAACTGTGCAAACCAGCCCATCTGGCTCATGACTGTGACCATGCGGATGAGCAGAAGTGCTATTCTTGTGGAGAATTTGAACACAGTCAGAAAGACTGCACCGAAGAAAAGTAGGAATGAAATAAATCTGTATCTAAAGGGCAATCCTTCTTAAGAAATGACATTTGGTGGTTAAGAAATGATCGAGTGCCAGTAATTAGAAACCCACCCTCGAGAACACATTAAGTCTTGCTCTTTGTCACTATTTGGAAAATGCAGCTTCCATGTAAGACGTGGTTTTATCCACAAAAGCGTATACTTTAGGGAAAAGGATTAGAATTCCATGGGGATTCTGATATATGTATGTACAAAATTTTTCACTAGTTACAAGGAGATACACAAATAAATATTTAGTACCTTTTATTTGTCAAGAATTGTTTAAGTGAGGGGCGCCTGGGTGGCGCAGTCGGTTAAGCGTCCGACTTCAGCCAGGTCACGATCTCACGGTCCGGGAGTTCGAGCCCCGTGTCGGGCTCTGGGCTGATGGCTCGGAGCCTGGAGCCTGTTTCCGATTCTGTGTCTCCCTCTCTCTCTGCCCCTCCCCCGTTCATGCTCTGTCTCTCTCTGTCCCAAAAATAAATAAACGTTGAAAAAAAAAATTAAAAAAAAAAAAAAAAAGAATTGTTTAAGTGATTTACATTGATTATCTCATTAAATGCTCACAACAATCGTATGGAATAGGTACTAATACTACCCCCATATTGTAGCTGAGAAAACCAAGGCACAGAAAGTTTAAGTAACATTCCTGAGGTCACACAGCTGGCACAGACTGAAAGAAATATTTGACAACAAACAGGTGAAAGATTAGGTTACTTGCTTGAGATTTTTCTTGCTTCTTGGGGTAAGCCTGTATTGCTATATGAAAATTGATTTCTTAAATGAAAAATGGAAGCCAGAAAACACTGGCATAATTTTAAGTTACTAAAAGAAAGAAATGACCAGACTATAGCTCTCTATATAACAAAAATACCAATTGAAAAGGAAAGACATTTTTTAAAAAAAAAGTTGATCTATTCATCTTGAGAGAGAAGAGAGAGAGTAAGTACAAGCAGGAGGAGGGGCAGAGAAGAGAGAGAATCCCAAGCAGGCTCCCCACTGTCAGTGTGGAGTCCAACCTAGGGCTCAATGTCACAAACACTGAGATCATGACCTGAGCTAAAATTAAGAGTCAGACGCTTAACCTACTGAGCCACTCAGGTGCCCCAGGAAAAACATTTTTAGACCAAAAAAAAAAAAAAAAAACAACAAACAAACAAACCTGAGAAAATTTGCCAACAGCAGTCACACAGTTGAAAAATTACTAAAGGATGATATTCAAGGAGAAAGAAAATGAGAACAGATTTGAAGATAGAGGAAAAAACAAAGACCAACAAAACGGTAAATATGTGACTTCACAAAAACTAGTACTGATTGTTATTTTCTTAAGTTTATTTTTTTTGAGACAGAGAGCATGAGTGGGGTAGAAGCAGAGAGAGGGAGAGAGAATCCCATGCAGGCTCCACACTGTCAGAACAGAATCCGACGCGGGGCTTGAACTCACCAACTGGGAGATCATGACCTGAGCCAAAGTCAGATGCTTAACCGACTGAGCCACCCAGGTGCCCCAGTACTGCTTATTCTTAATAATAATGTATTGAGTGGTTTAAAAATGCAGAGACAAAGGTAATATATAAAATAAAAAGAAAGCAAATGAAGTTTAAAATTTCTATGGTCTCGGGGCGCCTGGGTGGCTCAGTCAGTTGGGCGTCCAACTTCGGCTCAGGTCATGACCTCGCGGTCCGTGAGTTTGAGCCCCGCATCGGGCTCTGTGCTGACAGCCCAGAGCCTGGAGCTTGCTTCGGATTCTGTCTCTCCCTCTCTCTCTGACCCTCCCCTGCTCATGCTCTGTCTCTCTCTGTCTCAAAAATAAATAAATGTTAAAAAAAAAATTTTTTTTTAATAAATAAATAAAATTTCTATGGTCATTAAATTTTCCAGGAAGAGGGAAAAGTACTAATTTATAGTACTTTGATATCCGGAATACACATGAAGATATTTATGGTAGCTACCATGAACATTACAAGAATATTTAAGTATAGGCGCAGACGCGCAAGGACCCTAAAAATAAACAGCCACTACCTTGTGAACCACTTTCCCTGGGCCTGCGTCCGAGTCGCTTCCAGCGAAGGCCCACTCAGATGGGCCAAAGATCTAACTGCAGCCTTGAGAAGCAAAAACTACTCAAAGTGTGGAAGATCTGGCCATTGGGCCGGGGGCGGGGGGCCCTAACTATTGGAGGCCATGGTTGTGGAATGAAAACCCATGGTAGAGGTGGTTTTACCTCAGTTAGAGGTTTCCCGTTTGGTTTCTCATCTCTTCCAGACATCTGTTATGACTGTGGTGAGTCTGGTCATCTTGCCAAGGATTGGGATCCTCAGGAGGTTGCCTGCTAACTGAAGCAGAGGTGCCCACATGGCCAAGGACGGCAGAGAGCCCAAGAGAGAGTGAGAACAGTGCTGCTACAACTGTGACAAACCAGCCCATCTGGCTCATGACTGTGACCATGCAGATGAGAAGTGCCATTCTTGTGGAGAATTTGAACACAGTCAGAAAGACTGCACCGAAGTGAAATACTACACCTTTGGTGAAACCGGTCACGGTCACGTAACTGTCAATCGCCGCAAGGCAAGTGAAGTCAATGATTACTGCCGTGGTGAGTCAAGGCATCTTGTAGAGAAATGCGCAATTGAAGCCCTGGCTTAATTCTTTTCTTTTGTTGCCCCTCCTTGTTCTGATTAATGGCTGTATTATTTTCTCTGAGACCTCTTCCCTGGCCAAAGATTGGCAGATAGAGGATACTCCCAGGTCAGTGACCTTTCCTTGCTGTGTAAAAGGAGGAAAGGAGTGGGAAAAAAATAGATTTTCTGCATGTAACTAAAAAAAAAAACAATGATAATCATAAAGTTCATGTCTAGTTTGGTAGAGATGTCACGTATCATGCTTTGTTGAAGAACAAAGTGAACACTGGTGAATAGGGGTTGGTGAATAGGAGGAGCTGAATCAGACCAGTAAGTCTGCCCTGGGTCTCTTGGATATGTTCCCATGTAGGAAGTAAAACCAATTCTGGAAGTATCTTTAAGTTTCCATAAACAACTTAAATTTTAGCATAATAATGGCCTTGGATTGTGTGACCTCAGTAGCTATTAAATAACATCAAGCACTGTCTGTATCAAGCCCTACATAGAACATACAGTCGAAGGGAAATGAACAACAAGGAAAAAGACAAATGTGTGTTAATGGCTGTGCGAGAAAAATTGAGGTGAACTCCTAAACAGTAATAACTTCATCACAGTGTTGATGCTGGATATACATAAGGTGATGGCAAAGGTTTAGATTCCTTTTTTTTTAATGTTTATTTTTGAGAGAGAAAGAGAGACAGAGTGTGAGCTGGGGAGGGGCAGAGAGAGAGAGAGAGAGAGAGAGAGACAGGATCCGAAGCAGGCTCCAAGCTCTGAGCTGTCAGCACAGAGCCCGATGCGGGGCTCGAACCCATGAACCCTGAGATCATGACCTGCGTCGAAGTCAGATGCTTAACCGACTGAACCACCCAGGCACCCCATGATGGCCAAGGTTTAGAACGCATCTACTCTCAGAGCTAGCATAATTTGGAGTCATTCAAGAATGGCAGAAAAATGCATTTTCACAGAAACCAAGATGTTATTTTTATGTACTATATCACTTAAACAACTGTTTCCTTTGCTGTAATCAGTTTTTAAAAGTCATATGGAAAAAGCAACTGATATCCTAGAAAATAGAAACGTAATTTTAAACTATCCAATAAAGCTGGAGGAGGAAAGGGAATTTGGCTAAAGTTCTTTTTGTTTGTTACAAATTTTCTTTATTGTACATAGTGCAAAATATAAAATTAAAGATATTAAAGAGGAGAATGTGGAGGACTAAAAACATATTTTTAAGTAAAAAGTTAATGTAAAGACGTACAATAAAAATAATTAATACAGAAGACAGCAAAAGAGAAAGGAGGACGTAAAATAGTGGCACAAAGAGAAAGCAAACAGCAAGGTATTAAACTTAAGCTAAAATATATTGGTAAATACATCTCACAAAAATGGACCAAATGCTACAATTAAAATATAATTATTTCCAACAACTACATGTTGCTTTTTGAAAACCCACTTTAAATATAAAGATAAGGGGTTCCTGGGTGGCTCCGTCGGTTAAGCGTCTGACTTCAGCTCAGGTCACAATCTCACAGTCTGTGAGTTCAAGCCCCACGTCGGGCTCTGCGCTGACAGCTCGGAGCCTGGAGCCTGCTTCCGATTCTGTGTCTCCCTCTCTCTCTGCCCCTCCCCCAGTCACGTTCTGTCTCTCTCCCCCTCTCAAAAATAAACATTAAAAAAAATTTAAAAATAATAAATAAATGTAAAGGTAAAAGTAAAAAGCTGGAATAAGATATAGCAGGCAAACATTAATCAAAAAAAAGCTGCCATTAAATAAATTAATATCACAAAAAGTAGGTTTTAAGATAAAAGTCATCGTTAGATATAAAAAGTTGTATTTCATAATGAGAAAGTTTAACTCACTCATTGACACAGTAACAAAAATTCTAAATTAGAAAAATGAATAAATAACCAAGTTAAGTTTGATCCAGGAATACAAGATTGCTTGAACATGAGAAATCAATCAATGGAATCCACTATATTAAAAGAGCAAAGGAGAAAAAAAAAAACAAAAAACATCTCAATAGATGCAGAAAAAGTACCTAAGAAGATTCACTTAACATTTATAGTGAAAGCTCTTAGAAAACTAGAATAGAAGAAAACATTCTTATTCTGATAAATGGTGTCTACAAAACAAAACAAAGCAAAAGAACTACCATAAATGAAAAATGCAGGAATGAAATGTAGAAACTTTCCTTCTCAGTTTGGGAAAGACCAAAAAAGTCCACAATCTCTACTTATACTCAACATTGTACTGGAAGTCCTAGCCAGTTCAATAAAGCAGGAAAAAATAAATAACAAGTACAAGAACTTAAAAGGGAGAAATAAAAACCGACGTTACTTTCAAATGTATGATTATGTTTTCGGAAAATTCAAAGAATATTCAAGTAAAGTACAAGTGAGTTTAACAGAAATGCAGGTGTTTTAATCATCTCCTATTCACCGTGTTGATGAGGAGGGATTCCTGCTCTAGGCTTATGGGGCCGGCAACACATGAAGACAGTGCACAGAAGAGATCAGTAGAGTTTATTAGTCATATATACTCACATCCCAAGGGAGGAGGGACTACATACCACGCAGGAACAGAGTGAACGACCAAGATCTGTGGGAGGCTTTGTAGCATTAAGAGGATGGGGTGACCTTGGTGTCCGGGGGAGAATGTATTTGGCTTGTTTGAATAATTCTGTGAGCTGTCAGAGGACTGAAGCTCATTCCTTCAGGATAAGCAGAAACTACACCTGGTCCCCTTGATGAGGAGGATATTTTAGCTAGAGGAACTTACCTGCAGAGGCAGAATGGGGAGGAGAACTTGGCAGTTAGTCCGTTAGAGACCTTTCCAGTTTTACCAGAAGTCAAGGCAGCACATGATATTTGGGCTGAATTTGAGGTCTTATATCACAGATGTATACCAAAAAAATCAATGTTTTAAATATTTTTTAATGTTTATTTATTTTTGAGAGAGAAAGAGAGAAAGAGAGACAGAGTGTGAGTGGGGAAGGAGCAGAGAGGGAGACACAGAATCTAAAGCGGGCTCCAGGCTCTGAGCTGTCTGCACAGAGCCCGACACGGGGCTCGAACTCACGGACCGCAAGATCATGACCTGAGCCGAAGTCGGACACTTAACCGACTGAGCCACCCAGGTGCCCCAAAACTGCAGTAATTAAGATAATGTGTTATTGCACAAGGGTAGCAAATTAGACCAGCAGAACAGAAGAGTCCAAAATAGATTCACGATAATTCAAACACTTGATTATAACAACGATACTACTGAAAAGTGAGGAAAATACTGTGTTTTTCAACAAATGACATTAGATCAATTGAATATCCACATGAGAAAGAGAGAAAATTGGCTTCATTAGACACTCAAATCAATTCTGGGTAGACTGCAGATGTAAATATAAACATTAAAAAAATAAAGTTTATAGAGGGGCTAACATTGAAAATATCTTGGTCACGTTTGGGTAAGAAAAGCTTTCTTAAAAAGGACACTAAAGGGGCGCCTGGGTGGCGCAGTCGGTTAAGCGTCCGACTTCAGCCAGGTCACGATCTCGCGGTCCGGGAGTTCGAGCCCCACGTCAGGCTCTGGGCTGATGGCTCAGAGCCTGGAGCCTGTTTCTGATTCTGTGTCTCCCTCTCTTTCTGCCCCTCCCCCGTTCATGCTCTGTCTCTCTCTGTCCCAAAAATAAATAAACGTTGAAAAAAAAAAAAAAGACACTTAAAGGGGCGCCTGGGTGACTCAGTCGGTTAAGCGTCAGACTTCAGCTCAGGTCATGATTTCATGGTTTGTGGGTTCGAGCCCCATGTCGGGCTCTCTGCTGACAACTCAGAGCCTAGAGCCAGCTTCAGATTCTGTCTCCCTCTCTCTTTGCCCCTCCCCTGCTCTCACTCTGTCTCTCTGTCTCTCAAAAACAAATAAACACCAAAGTAAAGGTTTTTTTTAAACAAGGACACTTAAAGATTACCCAAAAAGGAAGTGATTGATAAACCACATTAAAATTAAGGACATCCATTCATTGACATCACAACTGACTAAAAAAGCAAGTCACAGTGCGGTAAAAGATAATTTGCAGCACATAACTTGGAAACAATTCATATCCATAAGGTATAAAGAATTCAAAAAATCAAGAAGAAACGACAGACAACCCATTATAATATTAGGCAGAGACTTCAAGAAGCTTTTTACAAAACAATTATAGACGAAAAAAATATTAAAAACTCCTCAACCTCATTACTAATAATGGAAGTACAGAATAAAAAAAAAATGACTTACCATTACACAAACATCAGAATACGAAAAATGATAAAGGCTAACAATTACAAGCGTGGGTGTTTATGCAGATTCACTGGAATTCATATATTGCTGGTGGGAATGTTAAATGTTACAAACACTTTGGAAAAAAGACTGCATGTTTTCATAAAGTTAAACATACATTTACCATGTGATCTAAAAATCTACTCCCAGATAATTATTTAGGAGAAAAGAAAACCTACCTTCACACAAATAATTGCGTATGAATTTACGTTCATTGCAACTTTATCCCTAATAGCCTGATGCAGGAAACAAATGTCTATTAATCAATGAATGGATACAGAAAATATTGTACATCCAGTATTATACATCCAATGGAAGAGTACTTAAAAATAAAAAGGGACAAACTACTTATGCATGCAACTACATGGATGAATCTCAAAACCATTCAGCTAAGTGAAAGTGATCAGACTTAGAAGACAACTTGTTCAACAACTTGTAAAACTAGAGGGACAGGAAAAAATGAGTGGATGCCAAGGGCAAGTGGTGGAGAAAGGAGTTTGAGTACAAATGGTCATGAGGGAAATTCTTGGGATAATGAAAATATTCCATACTATAATTGTGATGGTATTTACATGGGTGGAAATATTTTCAAGCCTTATCTAAATGTACATTGTAAATGGATGCATTTTATTTTATGTGAATTAAACTTCAATGAGGTTTATTTTTAAACAAAAATTGCTAAAGAAGATAAAGCTGGTTTATTTTTATTTATTTTTATTTTGTATTAAGTTTTTTCATTGTAATTCCAGTACAGTGAACATACGGTGTTATGTAAGTTTCAAGTGTACAATATAGTAATTCAACAAGTCTAGATATTATTCAGTGCTCATCACGATAAGTGACTCTTCACCTATTTCGCCCATCCCCCTACCCACCTCCCCTCTGGTAACCATGAGTTTGTTGTCTATAGTTAAGAATCTTGGTTTCGCTCTCTCTCTCTCTCTCTCTTTCTTTGCTTATTTGTTTTGTTTCTCAGATTCCACATATGAATGAAATCATATGGTATTTGTCTTTCTCCAATTGACTTATTTTACTTATCATTATACTCTCTGGTTTCATCCACATTGTTGCAGATGGCAAGATTTCATTCTTTTTTATGGCTGAATAATATTCCTATATATATATATATATATATATAATATACCATGTGTGTATATATATATATATGCATATATAAATACCATAATGTGCATGGTAATCCCTATATATATTATAATATACATGGTATATACATATATTATGCCGATATATATCATAATATGCATGCTATATATAAATATTATACCATATCTTCTTTATCCATTCATCTATCGATGGACACAGGCTGCTTCCATAATTTGCCTATTGTAAACAATGCTGCAATAAGCATAGGGGTACATGTGTTCCTCCAAATTAGTGTTTTTGTATTTTGGGGGTAAATACCCAGTGTGTGATTACTGGTTCATAGGGTAGTTCTAGTTTTAACTTTTTGAGAAACTTCCATACTGTTTTCCACAGTGGCTGCACCAGTTTGCATCCCCACCAACAGTGAAAACCAGTTTCTGTTTCAAGTTTATTTTTAAGCAAACAAAAAGTACTAAAGACCATAAAACTAAATAATAAAATTCTGATATCACATGCGATTTAATCGGCAATGAAGTATTCCCTTTGAGTGAATAAAAATGGGTCTTGAAAGAGAAAAAGGGTAATCATACCTGTTCATCAAAGACATAATTAAACATGAAAAAGACAGAGACACAATGTGGGAGGAAATAGTTGCCAAAAAAAAAAAAAAAAAAAAAAAAGGCGGGATGACCTAACAAAAAATTCTCTCCTCTGTGAAAGCAGTTAGAAAACTGGCAACAGATGGTCAGAGTCAATATTTTTAGAACTCTGCAAATTAACTAAAGGCTTGCAGCAATCCAGGGAGAATTTATTCAAGAAATCCTGATAAGAACGATGAGTTTTAGGGTGTGTTGACCGGCACTGTTCCAGTCCCCCCTCTCAACCTCTGTGAGACCCTTGGAAACTAACAGCTAGCTATCATCGGTGGAAATCTGCAGCTTTCCGGCCGAGACAGGGGCAGAACAGGATTGGAGGTTCCTCATGACCTCATTCTCACAGATGTGTTATCGCTTTACACAACTGGTAGTTCCCCAGAACACCACAATATCAGGCAATTTTCATTTGACTTGACTCAGAGCTTACCTAATGCAAAAAAAAAAAAAAACCTTTTCCCCCGGGGGAATTTTGCTGAAATCATTTGGAGGTAGTTGTTTGAAGCTTCCTGAAGAGGTTGGTTAAGAGGTGGGGCAAATGATAGTCTAACCAAAAACCTGAATATGAAAAGCTGGGGAATGAGGTAACCATAGGGGATTTGAAAAGCGGACACAGGGGCGCCTGGGTGGCGCAGTCGGTTAAGCGTCCGACTTCAGCCAGGTCACGATCTCGCGGTCCGTGAGTTCGAGCCCCGCGTCGGGCTCTGGGCTGATGGCTCGAAGCCTGGAGCCTGTTTCCGATTCTGTGTCTCCCTCTCTCTCTGCCCCTCCCCCGTTCATGCTCTGTCTCTCTCTGTCCCAAAAATAAATAAACGTTGAAAAAAAAAAAAAAAAAAGAAAAGCGGACACAACCATGGGAACCCGGAATGTCACAAGCATGTGTAGGACTGACTATGCACATATCCAGAGACCTAAACTTCTGTCTGGTTGACCTGGAAGCTCTGCACAAGCAAGAAGTAAAGGCTCAGGCTGAGGTGTCAATTACCAGGCTGAGCGTTGGAGATATACCCCAACACACACACACGCGCGCGCGCGCACACACACGCGCGCACACACACACACGCACAAACTCTTCAGCAAATATTAGGAGACTGCTTGGTTCTAGGTGTTTGAGGAAATTTCTATTGATTCATCAGCTTTCAAGTTAGCTAAGCACACCGACCTTCCGGTGGCTAAGCGCAACAAAAAAACAAAGGCTTGACAGAATTAATTCAGTAAAATATCTGGGAAACCATCAGCAATAACATAAAGTAACGACAAAAACAAACACTAGGCAGCGGCAAGAATATGATTTCCAGAGTCGATGAATTATATTAATTAAAATGTCAAATTTTGAAAAAAATTATGAGACATATCAAGAAACAGGAAAGTATAGCACATACATAGGAAGAAAAGAAATCATAGACACTATCCCTGAGGAAGCTAAACATTGAACTTACCAGACAAAAACTTTGACTCAGCTATTTTAAGTGTGACCAAAGAACTAAGGAAAACCATGTTTTAAAAACTAAAGAGGGGCGCCTGGGTGGCTCCGTCAGTTAAGAGTCCGGCTTCGGCTCAGATCATGATCTCGCGGTTCGTGGGTTCGAGCCCCGCGTCAGGCTCTGGGCTGATGGCTCAGAGCCTGGAGCCTGCTTTGGATTCTGTGTCTCCCTCTCTCTCTGCCCCTCCCCTGCTTGCACTGTGTCTCTCTATCTCTCTCAAAGGTAAATAAACATTAAAAAAAATGAAAAACTAAAGAAAAAAGTATGAGACTATTGTCTCACCAAATAAAGACTATCGATAATGAGATAGGGATTATTAAAAAAAAAGCATCGAAAGAAATTTAGGGGTTGAAAAGTACAATAACTTAAATGACAAATTATTTAAAGGGGCTCAACAGCATATCTGAGCTGGCAAAAGCAAGAATTGGCAAACTTTAAAAAGAAAGTAGGAGGACTCACACTTCCTGATTTTGAAATTTGCTATAAACCTGCACAAATCCAAATAATGTGGTCCTGACATAGGGATAGACATACAGATCCATGGAACAGAACTGGGAGTACAGAAATAAACCTTACATTTCAGGTCAACTGAATTTCAACATAGGAGTCAAAATAATTCAATGGGGGAAAGGATACTCTTGTCAACAAATGATGCCGGAACAAATGGATGTCAACATACAAAAGGATGAAGTTCAGTGGCGCCTGGGTGGCTCAAGCGGTTAAGCATCTGACTTGGGCTCAGGTCATGATCTCATGGTTCGTGAGTTCAAGCCCCGCATAGGGCCCTGTGCCGGCAGCTCAGAGCCTGGAGCCTGCTTTGGATGCTAGGTCTCCCTCTCTCTCTGCCTCTCCCTCGCTCACGTTCTCTTTCTGTCTCTCAAAAAACAAATAAATGTTAAAAAAAAATTTTTAAAGGATGAAGTTCAACCAGCATGTATAAAAATTAACTCAGAATCAATCATGGATCTAAATGTAAGAGCTAAAATTATAAAAATCGCAATAGAAAACACTGGAGTGAATCTTCATGACCTTAGACATGACACCGAAATTACAAGTGGTAAGTGATTGATGCTTTGACTTCATCAACATAAAAATTGCATTTCAAAAGACTATCAAGAAAGTGAAAAGACACCCCATATCATGGGCCAAAATTTACAAATCATGCACCTTGTAAGTTTTTGTTTGAACACCTATTTTTAATTCTCCTGTGTGTATACTGGAATATGTAAAGAGCACTCACAACTCCATCATAAAATGATAAATATCTCAGTTTTAAAATGAGCAAAAGACTCAAATAGACATTTCTCTAAAGAAGATAACACAAATGGCCAGCAAGCACTGGAAGAGATGTTCAAAATCATTAGCTGTTAGGGAAAAACAAATCAAAACTACAATGAAATAGCTCTCCACAACCACTAGGATGGCTCGAATCAAAAGGACGGAGGTGCCTGGGTGGCTCAGCGGGTTGAGCGTGTGACTTCAGCTCAGGTCATGATCTCCCGGTTCGTGGGTTCGAGACCCGCATGGGGCTCTGTGCTGACAGCTCAGAGCCTGGAGCCTGCTTTGGAGTCTGTGTCTCCCTCTCTCACAGCTCCTCCCGTGCTTGCTCTGTCTCTCCCTCAAAAATAAATAAACATTAAAAAACTTTTAAATGAAAACGTTGATAAATGTTCATAGCATCATTATTCACACTAAAGAAACAGTGGAAACAATGCAAATGTCCATTTACTGATGAATGAATAAACAAAATCTGGTATATTCATACAATGGAATCCTTGCCAACCTTGCCAATCCTTGCCAAACCTTGCCAACATGAAGGAGTGAAATACTGATTCATGCCGTGACACAAATGAACCTTGAAAACATTATACAAAGTGAAGGAAGCCAGATACAGAAGGCCACTTATTAGATGATTCCATTTATATGAAATGTCTGTGATAGGTACACCTACAGAGACAGAACATAGATTAATGGTTGCCTGGGGCTGAGAGAAAAGTTGAAGAGAGAATGGGGAGTGACTGCTAATAAGTACAAGGTTATTTTTGGAGTGATGAAAATGTTCTAAAATTAGATTATATGATGGTTACACACTGTGTAAATATACTAAGAAACATTGAATTGTACACTTTGAATGGGTGTGCGTAAATCCTAAAAAAATATGTATCTTAATACAACTTAAGGGTTTGAGATATTCTTTTTTTTTTTAATTTTTTTTAATGTTTATTTATTTTTGAGACAGAGAGAGACAGAGCACGAACAGGGGAGGGTCAGAGAGAGGGAGACACAGAATCCGAAACAGGCTCCAGGCTCCAAGCTGTCAGCACAGAGCCCGATGCGGGGCTCAAACTCACGGACCGCGAGATCATGACCTGAGCCGAAGTCGGCCGCTTAACCGACTGAGCCGCCCAGGCACCCCAAGGGTTTGAGATATTTAAAAATTGTTTTAAAATAATTGAAGATGAAAAAATAAAATAAAATAAATAAAATAATCGAAGATGTGCATATCTATACAAACAGCAGTGACGTAAAACATAAAAGAGGAGTGTGAACAACTTTATGCCAAAATCTTGACATTGTAGATTGAATGGTCTATTACCTAGAAAAATATAACCTACTAAAACTGACTAATGATGATACAGAAAGACTGAAAAATTCATAATTTCTAAAGACTTACAATAGTAGTTTAAATTCTTCTCACAAGTAAACTCTAGTTAGATGATTTACAGGTGTCTTATATCACCTTTTCAAGGAACCAATTATTCAAATATTATCTAAAACCTTCCAGAGACCAGAAGGTAAACCACACAGTTTTCCTTTATTTTTTATTTGAAAATAACAGTATGAATAAGGGAATTTATAGACAAGTCTTACCCATAAATCATAGACGCAAAGATCCTTAAAAAAAACAAACAGAAACCAGTAGCATGTAAAAATAATAATACTTTATTAATGTTAGGTTGATCCCAAGAAGAGAAGGCTTGTTTAACATTACCAAAGCCATAAGTGTAATTCAACTTTTTAACACATTAAAAAGCAAATATACATAGCAATCTCAGTAGATAATTTTTTAATAAAACTCAAAATAAAAAAAAAATTAGATCTTACCAATGAGGAATAATATGGAATTTTGCTAACCTGTTAAAGGGTAGCAAGTGAAAAAATATAGTAAGTATAATTCTTAATAGTTCAAGGTTAGATGCACTTCCTTTAAAATCAAGAAGAAAACAATGATAGACATTTTTATTGTTTCTATTTAACTGTGTGCTGTAGTTAACTAGTTGGAGCATAAAGGCAAGAGAAAGAAACATAAAGGTTAAGAAAGGAAAAATAATAGTGCTGGTAACCATTACGTAAAGCATCAACAGGAAAGATGTTTGTGTCCTTGAGTCACCAAATGAAAGACCAAGACCCCAAAATGCACGTTGAACTCTATGTAAACAACAAACTACTCTTGAGTTAAGACACTGAGATTTACGGCTGTATTTGTCAGAAGATCAACTTTTACCTTAACAAGTACATTCATAGAAGATATGATTATTTATAGAGAAAATGCAAAGAATCTACACCTTAATAGAAATAACAATCATTTAGCAAAGTCCGTGAATGTAAAAATCAACATACAAAAATCAATTTTATATACCAGTAGCAAACAGAAAATTTACATTTTATAACTCCTTTCAACAGCAAAATATTAAGGCACATAGGAATAAAGTTAATAAAGTTGTGAAAGATCTATCTATCTATCTAGACAAGTTTTTGAAAAATAATCAAGAAGATCCAAGTAAATGAAGAAATACATCTGTGGATATAAGTCTTGACGTTATACGTATATTAGTTCTGCCAAAATTCATATATAGATTCAATGATATTCTACTAAAAATCCCAAGAGAATTTTTCAAGGAACTTGGCACACTGATTCTAAAATTTGTATGTAACAGAAAAGAGACAAGAATAGCTAAGATACTCCTAAAGAGCAGCAAAGAGGAAGTGAAGGAGGAGAAGGAGGAGGAGGAGAAAAAAGGAGGAAGGAGAGGAGGAGGGGGCTGGGAGATAAGATATGAAAATTTGCCCTAGCAGATCTCAAGACTGATTACAATACTATCGAAATAAAGACGGTGTGGTTTTGACCCGGAAGTAGACAACAATCAATGGAACAAAATAGGGAGCTCAGAAACACTTATTCACCTATGGAAATAATACTTGTCACGGCTCAATGTAAATCAGTGGGGAAGGGAAAGATGGCTCAATAAGATAAATTGGCTACCCAGTTAGAAAAAATGAAATGGAGGGCCTTTATTACATTTATACATTATACACGTTTAATTTAAGATGGATTAAAGCCTTAAATGTGAAAGAGAAAACATTAACCCTTCTAAAAGGGAATATTAAAAAATATTTATAGGACCTTAGAATAGGAAATAATTTCTTAAATTAAGAAATTAAGTAATTAAGTAATTTCTTAATTTAAGAAATAAGAAGTAATTTCTTGGGGCGCCTGGGTGGCTCAGTCGGTTAAGCGTCCGGCTTCGGCTCAGGTCGTGATCTCACAGTCCGTGGGTTCGAGTCCCGCATACAGCTCTGGGCTGACAGCTCAGAGCATGGAGCCTGTTTCAGATTCTGTGTCTCCCTCTCTCCCTGTCCCTCCCCCACTTGTGCTCTGCCTCTCTCTGTCTCTCAAAGATAAATACACATTAAAAAAAAAGAAAGAAAGAAAAGAAATTAAGTAATTTCTTAAGGGAAGCGTTCCCATAGCACCTAGTCCTTACTTCCAAAATTCTATGGTCTAATTTTACATAGGATCATAACTGCTTATTTTATTGTCTACTCCACCGAGCAGATAACTACTTGAGGACAGGGACTATATCCTATTAACTTTATCTTCCCCCTTACCTTGGTATGTGTTACTTGTATCTCTAGGACACAAGAGAGGAGAGAGTTTCAGGAAAGATATTTTATTTTTCCCTCGATTTGGCACACCAGTAGTTTTCCTTCCCTAACCATTGCCCAGGGTTTTTTGTTTTTGTTTTTGTTTCTTGTCTCTGTCAGATCCGTGAAGTGATACTCACACATCTATCTATAACACCATCCTCCTCATCCAAGTCATGTTTTCCACTATCCAGTCTTGACCATCCATTCCTTCAGGCTCTGAATTTCTAGGCTTTCAAAGGGAACGATTAAGGGAAGAATAAAGCCCTATTAATAACTGAAAGAAAAAAACCCACGGGACACCTTTCCTGAATACTGTTTGTTCACTTCTAAATTGGGTCTCTGGAGGCTAACCATCAGAAAAGAGATTTTTAAGGGTGCAACCACAATTCTGACCAAGAGGACTGTGCCACTGCAGACCAGTCTTAGATCTGGAAGAGATCCTCCCAAGGGTCATCTGGTCTGATTCCGCCTCCGATGCGAGAAGTTCTTCTTTCACGCTGCTGGCATTTCATGAACTAACTCAGCTGTAATCCTTCAAACACTACACTTCTGGTGACAAGAAGCTCCCTGTTTCAGAGGAAAGTCTGTTCCATTTTGTTCTGTCCTAGCTAGTCTAGAAAAGGGAACACACGGTGTTTCTTAGGCAATAAGAGCTTGTGTGCATCGTCAAAGTTTCCATATTTCGTAGGTGGTTTCCCAAGATATTTTCTCCAGAATGTTTCTCATCATGATCCCTGAGATTGCATAACTAAAGACAAACACAGAATGCCCCAAAGCCTCTTGTATATAGAAAAGCAACTAGTTGAAGCTAGTCACCCTCTTCTATATTTTGCATTCCAGAAATGTTGAGTCATTTGAAAAAGCAGAAGAAAATTGAACCATGAAAATTATACACCAGCTGCTCGATAGGATGTGTCAGTATTCATATTATCAATGAGTCAGACATGGATGTCAGTTTCATTAAAGGATCAAAATATGTCCAGAACAGGAAAGGCCACAAGAGATCATTTTTCCAGCTGCATTACACAGAATACGAGTTCTACAAAAGATTCTGAATCAGGAGGATTTCATGGGTAATGTATGTAAAAATCAAACACAAAATAAAAACTTCAGTCAAAAGTCCCTTCTAGAGGACTCTAGAAGGCATTAGCATGTTACAGGATCTTGACTGAAAAATACCTATTTAACGTTGCTTAACTATGTCTCAAATATATCTAACAGCAACTAAACTTTTGAGTAACACCTAGCAAAATAAGAGTGCATCTCAAATATACTACAAGAGATACTAACCTAGTTAACTCTTTCCATTTTGAAGACAAGGACAGAAAGACCCAGAAAACTTTGCAAAATGCTCGAGTCAACAAAACTACTTAGTTGCAGATTCAGGACTACAACTCAGGTATCACAGCGGCTCACAAGTCTGGACCATTCTTCTGTTCTGCATTCAGTGTCTCCAAATCCCTGGGGAAGGATAACGTTGCAAACATAACCGCAAATTGATTTCTTGACATTCTCCTTCACACCCTCTTTAAGGAAGATTTTACTACCTATAGAAGTGATTTTTAACCAGATTGGCAGGGTGTTGAAGGGGATCAGGAAGGTATATTTTTATACATTTATTTAATGTTTATTTTTGAAAGAGAGACACACACAGAGTGTGAGTGGGGGAGAGGTAGAGAAAGAGAGGGAGACACAGAATCCGCAGCAGGTTCCAGGTTCCCCGCTGTCAGCACAGAGCCCAACGCAGGGCTCGAACTCATGAACCATGAGATCATGGCCTGAGCTGAAGTCGGACGCTTAACGGACCGAGCCACCCGGGCGCCCCTAAAGGCATATTTTTAAAGTATATTAAATGTTAAAGTATACTTTTTTATTTAGAAAGAAAGGATCCCTAACAATGTTTCATATTTTAAGTCACAAAGAGAATATGACATGATTGTTCACCTAAAGTACATATGGATTTGAAAAGTTTGCAAAACACTGACAATAAGAATATACGTAAAGGGAACACAGCCTCCTTTTACATAAGGCTTTCTGGGGGAAATCACATTTAGACCCGCAACGAACAAATAGCGGTCAGCCGGGCAAGCCAAAGCAGGAGTAATTGAAGTGTATTCCAGGCAGAGATGGTAATAGATTGTAAGGACTAGAGGTACGAGAGATGGGGCCGGGGCTAAGGGACTAGCCATGGTTGAGCGTGGCTGAAAGAGAGAACAGGCACTTGGGGGAGGAGGAGGAACAAGGGAGAAGGGCGGTGAGGGAGAGTGTGCACTCAGAGATAAGCAACACACTGAAGAACGAATGAGAGGCAAGTGATAAGGGCCTTGTATCCCCTGCACCGGGATTCACCTTTATCATGACAGCAATCGCAGCTCATTGACAGGTTCAAGCAGGAGAACCGTAGAATCAGATTCGTATTGCAGGAAAATCATGCAGAGGAGAAGTCCACACTTTCTCACAGAAGGAAGTTTATGTTGTGATCAAATTGTTCTGGTGTTGAATTTCCACTTTCTTCACCAGTGTGGCCTTTGTTCTGAGGGTTGAACGGTTAATCTCCAGGGTCTAAAGAGAGACTCTGACAACGAAATCATCCAGAGATTGAGGTGAAACAATTCACTCACCAAAAGGGTACAGCTGACTCAGACGCAGTAACGTAACTTGTCAAAGTCAGTGAGTATTGCAGTTGAGGCCACCAAGAATAGAGCTGATGAGGAAATTCACACTTGCTATTTCCATAAGAGAGCAGATTCGATGAGAACACTTTATTTTTAAGTTGTGTTTAAGTTCATAGTGTTCTAATTGACAAAATGAAAAGTTTGAGTTTTGCTTCGTAATTTATTCTAACTCATTGCTTTAGAATCAATTATCCACCAAGAAATTGGCTCAATTACCCTTACCTCGGGACTTATACTGAAGAAGCTCTTTGCGGGGCGCCTGGGTGGCTCAGTCGGTTGGGCGTCCGACTTCGGCTCGGGCCATGATCTCACGGTCCGTGGGTTCGAGCCCCCAGTTGGGCTCTGTGCTGACAGCTCAGAGCCTGGAGCCTGCTTCGGATTCTGTGTCTCCCTCTCTTTCTGACCCTCCCCCATTCATGCTTTGTCTCTCTCTGTCTCAAAAATAAATAAACATTAAAAAAAA
Source organism: Lynx canadensis (assembly GCF_007474595.2). Classification (NCBI taxonomy): domain Eukaryota; kingdom Metazoa; phylum Chordata; class Mammalia; order Carnivora; family Felidae; genus Lynx; species Lynx canadensis. The sequence goes on from NC_044321.2 coordinate 91,831,505, forward strand.
ATTAAAAAAAAAAAGAAGAAGAAGCTCTTTGCTATAACTTTGAAGATCCTGAAATGGCTGCAATGCAGTGATTTTCATGACCAGTCTACCTGAACAGCGTTCATTTTACAAGGAATTATTTCAAGGACAGTGGCCCACTATATTAGAGCCCTTGTCCCATTTAACTGCCATTGGACCTACATAACTCCAGTGTCATACAACTATTCTCTGGTACCTTAAATTCCTTGTCATCTTGAAGTTCCTAAAGAAGCACAAATTATAGGGGTGCTTGGGTGGCTCAGTCAGTTAGGTGTCTGACTTCGGCTAGGTCATGATCTCACGGCTTGCGAGTTCGAGCCCCGCATTGGGCTCTGTGCTAACAGCTCAGAGCCTGGAGCCTGCTACAGATTCTGTGTCTCCTTCTTTCTCTGCCCCTCCCCCGCTTGCTCTCTCTCTCTCTCTCTCTCTCTCGTCTCTCTCTCTCAAAAATAAATAAACATTAAAAAATATTTTAAAAAATTATAATCATACTAGAAGCATAAATAGTCATAGAAACAAAAATGATACTAATAAGGTAGTACTTTCTATATCCCAGGCACTGTGCTAGAAACCACATCCATTGGGGTGCCTGGGTGGCTCAGTTGGTTAAGCGTCTGACTTCGGCTCAGGTCATGATCTCACGGCTCGTGAGTTGGAGCCCCACTTTGGGCTGTGTGCTAACTGCTCAGAGCCCGGAGCCCGGTTCGGATTCCTTGTCTCCCTCTTTCTCTGCCTCTCCCTTGCTCTCTCTTTCCCTCTCTCTCTCAAAAATAAATAAAGATTAAAAAAAATTTAAAAACTTCAAAAAAAATAAACTACATGCATTACCTCATACGACACAAAATCCCATAAGATACTGTTAATATCCCATTTTGACGGATGAGTAATCCTTACAGAGATGAAGTAAACTGCCCATGGTGAGGCAGTTTGTGATCAAAACCAGATTTCAAATCCAGGTCTGTATGAATGCAAAATCTCACTCTTTCCTATGTATTTTCTCATACTTTTAGTTACCTGTGAAATAGCACTTACTATAAATATACTTGGAACTGTGCCCAACAGTGTATATGATTACATCATTTAACCTTCAAACAAATCTACCAAAAGGTAACATTACCCATGTTTTACAGATGAAGAAATTAAAGCTCAAAATATTTCATTGCCAATGGCTATGCAGGTAAAAAGAAGCAGAGGATTCGGATCTACATTCGATTCTAAATCTGTGTGTTTAACCACAATCTATGCCATTAGAACGTGATAACGTAAACCAGCGAGTAGTTTCCCATTCCCCATGGAGCTCCATGGGTCTGAGATTTCAAAAGAAGACAGTTGTTCATGATATCTATGAGGCTCATTGCTTCAAGTTTTTATGCACTAACACCTTCACAGAGATGGGTTGATGGTCATCTGGGAGCTGAGGCAATGGAATTTCAGAATGACACTGGGGTCAGCCCCACGGTGAAGGAGGGAAACCTAGGGAATAGAGATCATATGGGAAGTACAGGGATCTTTTTTCCTCTGTCCTCCTGAGGTGGTTCCATTCTTTAATTGCAAGAACATAGAAAGAATGGGGAATTACCCTAAACAAAACAGCTGTAACATCAAGTTCCCTACCTCCTAACATCTCAGTTGACTTCAGACCAAGCCATGGAAGCCCATCCGGGACTAAGCTTGTGGATTACAAGGTCACATTTCCTCTGTTCTGCTCAGAAGCTGGGGAATGGGCCTCATGAAACTAAATACCCTTTACTCTGCTGCAAGATACTTAGTCATGAAGATCAAATAGACCCAAATACAATGTGTCCTAAATATATTCCACGGAGCGTGTAAGACACTCCTTGAAAAAAAAAAAGTTCCATGGACAATTAAATGTTGGAAATGCTTCATAAGCTCTGTCTCTCAAAGATAGGGTGACCTGCAATTAATCACCCAAACCAGGCCACTTCTGAGTGCCAAAGGGGATGTTGTTAATAATTACACTAAGACAGCAAGTATGTCCCGGGTAAATTGAGACCCATGGTTAGTCTGCAGTTTAACCCAGAACTTTCCAAATTAGTTTGGCCGTAGAACATCTTTCCCCCCTTGCGACACCTGCAAACCTCACAAGGAACCATTATTCCACAGCATGTACTTTGGGGAACACTAAACTTAGAGGTTTTAGGAAAGTCTGCAAGAAATGCAATAGACCAATAGACCAATAGAATAGACCATGATTCTTCCCAATCATTTCTGGTCCATGCTCACCTAGGAAGGAAGTGTTAATATATTTGCAGTATAAAAAAAAAAAAAAGGTAAATGGGGGCACCTGGGTGGCTCAGTCAGTTGAGCATCTGACTCTTGATCTTGGCTCAGGTCACGATCTCATGGTTTGTAGGTTCGAGCCCCATGATGGGCTCTGTGCTGACGGCATAGAGCCCGCTTGGGATTCTCTCTCTCTCTCCCCCTCTCTCTGCCCCTCCCCTGCTTGAGCACACAGGCATGCTCTCTCTCATCCTCTCTCTCAAAATAAATAAATAACCTTAAGGAAAAAAAGGAAGGGAAATGAATGAGGTTCCTTGTAGCCAGAAAAGACTGGCCAGGGGAGTGGGATATTTGAATGGATTACTATCTCAGCATGCCTGTAATCCCCTGACCCATATAGAAATCCGGCATATAGGTCATGAAGCTGTGAACGGACTCAAACATACCCGCAACCGACCTCCATGTGTTTTTCTTCCTTGAAGACCAGTTGCAGACGATTACATTACATGAAGGCAATGAAGGGCTTACAAAAAAATTTTTGCCCTTTTGGCCCCTTGGCCTATTTTGTTGCTTAGGATTTGGGCCCGTGTCAAAACTCTTGCAAATTATGGGAAATGCAACAAAGCTCCTGACTGACTCAATCTATCCCTCAAACACTGGGAAGAAAAAAAAAAAATACTTCCATAGAAAAATAGAAACTGCATTAGGTATTTCAACACTGAGTCTAATGCAAGGAATTGGGTAAACAGGAAGTAGAAGATTGGGAAAACAAAAATGGAGCACTAAGGCCACACGATGCCCAGTTGGGGCCTCAGACTTCTGAGGAGGGGCAGTGCCCAAATGATTCTGGCACGTCAAAGGGGCACAGTGATGCTGGTTCTGGAATTCTAAAAGAAGGTGGAGACTTGGTCTCTTCACAGTTTCCTGGCTAATTGACCAGCGACAGATGATTCCAGTCACTCAGTTGTGGAAGCTTGTGGAAGGCAGAAGACTCTGCAGTTTCAGGTACAGTATTTACTACCAGCTCCAGCAGATAATCCCTACCAGAGACCCTTGCCACCGAATTGAGGACTGGGCTCTCAGGTAGCTCTTGATAACTGTGCATTTAAACTTAGCTCACTAACTCCGCGGAAAACACCTCAGAAAGGCACCGGCTTTCAATGGGTCTTTGAAGCACCAAAGGCTCGTAACGTTGCTTTGAAAATTTCAGGGAAGAAGAGGGAGGCAAAGGTGGGAGCCACAAAGGCAAAGAGGGGAGCTTGAGAGGAAAATGTAGGAAGTGTTTTCACATGTTCTATTCAGGAGGGAAAAGAAACCATTTAAAAAGTGTTTTGAGCAAGGAAACGGTGTTTGAAGGTTAGTCTCCTGCCAGATGCTTTTAAATTGTGATATTCAGTCCACGGTGAGCATTTTACCCTGTTCGGCTCTTCAGTTGAAAGTCAGAAGCCATACATTTGACAGGCAGCTCTCCGAAGTTTATTCCAGAGAAGGTCACACTCTGTTTCCCTTCCGCAAAGCTGCCGTGAAAGGAGGAAGAACAAAGGAATCCCCTACACTCTGGCCAAGGAGGGCAGAGAGAAGAGGAGACAGAGGGTCTGAAGAGGGTAGGGTCTGAGGGGCGCCTCGGTGGCTCATCAGTTAAGCATCTGACTTCCACTCAGGTCATGATCTCACGGTTGGTGGGTCTGAGCCCCACGTCGGGCTCTGTGCTGACAGCTCAGAGCCTGGAGCCCGCTTCAAATTCTGTGTCCTCCCCCACTCTCTGCCCCCTCCCCACTTGCACTCCGCCTCTCTTTCAAAAATAAATAAACATTAAAAAATTAAAACAAAAAGTAAAAATAAAGGTTAGGGTCTGAGATCATAAAGTGATAAAGGCACTTAAAATAAAAAGAGAGGGAGTCTATTTTAAAGATTAAGATCATAGGTATTGGGACATTATAGAACAGAGGTCAAATCTTGGCTCCTTCACTTCCTAGCTATTGACCTTGAACAAGTTTCGTAACCTCTCTGAACCTCGGTATCGGTACCTTTATTCGTGGAACAGTATAATCCACGTGCTGGCAGGATCCACACAGACCATCTATTTTTGGCCCTGTGCCAACTGTGAAACAGGGCTCAGAAATTCTTTGCCTTCTACATAAAGAAGCCCTTGTTATCCAATGTCTATCATACTGAAGATTTCAGAGGCAAGTAGGAGGAGATTCACAAAACAAAACAGTTTTCTTCAAAAATCCTCCCTTGTTCAATCTTTCCAAGTCTTACTTCTCACAGCCAGTGGGGCTCGTCTTCTACACCCTCTTCTGTTACGCTTAACCTTCCCAGTTTTCGTTTCTCCCTCCTAGCGTCCTTCTTCTCGTTCTATTGTATTCTTAGGAGGTTAGGTTATCTCTGTCGCTAGACAGAGCTCTGTGTTCCCCTTTCTCTTTGAATATTCGTAAAGCAACAGTCCTCAAGCAGTAAATTGGCTCAGACACCATCTACAACCTGTGTTGGGGGCGGGGGGGGGGGAAGGATGTAATTTTACATCTTTTGAGACAAGTAAAAGATTCCCATTTGGAATTTGGGCGTCCGAGATGTTAATTAATCCTAACTTTAGCCCTTGATTTGGATGGAATACCAGAAACCCACCTCAGGCACAATTCCCCCATCACAACCAAATCTCGTAATCTATGGGGAAAAAAAAACACCTTTTCTATAGTATGTGCTCAGTGTTTCAAAATATTCTGAACTCTAAAGACTTTATAAAGTGATTTTTTCCTTTGCCAATAACTTTGTCATAGTCACTTTGTCACATTCTTGTCTTTCTCTTTGCCTCCCATAATCCTTGTTTTTTTACATCCAGAGAGAATAGAAGGGCTGAGTGCCTGAGTTCCTTCCTACCAAGATTGTTTATCTATTACCAAAAACTATGCCTTTATCTTGGCCACATTTCTCACCCTTCACCCCTTTTTCTCTCCAACACGAAGTCACAGGATCTCTGATCCTGAGCTGTCCCTGCTCAGAGACTTCTAATTCTCCACTTCTTTTTACATTTTTTTAACATTTATTTATTTTTGAGAGCCAGAGAGAGACAGAGCACAAGTGGGGGGCGGGGGAGGGGGAGCAAGAGGGAGACACAGAATCCCAAGCAGGCTCCAGGCTCTGAGCTGTCAGCACAGAGCTCGACGCGGAGCTCGAACCCACAAACCGTGAGATCATGACCTGAGCAGAAGTCAGACGCTTAACAGACTGAGCCACCCAGGCGCCCCTGTGGTTTTAAACCAGAATGTAATCGCTTCTCGGCCTTTTGGCTAAGATCAAGTGTAAACCAGAATGTAGAAGGGGACTGGAGATGGTTGCTTTCACACTCCCCCTCAGATCATGTCCTTAGCACCGACCCACCCCATCTTCTGTCTGGGAACATCCCTTTACTCGGTCCACAGTCCCATCAGTTATTGGCCGGGCAGCGCTTGAAGCAGGTGTAAGAACTCCACTATCAGTATTGTCTTAAGTACTAGCTGTCATCTTACTTCTAAACATCTTTTTCCCATCTTTAAAGACTCTGAAGGACAACTTGTTACTCGTTCAGCATAAGACTGAGTCACAGATTTTGGTTCAGTAAGCAGTAAACAAATCTAAACCTCCGTGAGCCCAAGATACCCAGATGCCCTCCTTTAACGCCTACCTCCTCCTGAGTGATATTCCAGTCCTCGGAGTTAGCATCACCTCCCCCTTCAGGCAGGCAGAAGATACTGCTGATATTTTCAACATGGCCCAAACTGTTTTGTCTCTGAAATACTCTCCTGGGAGATGTAAATACTTGTCTACTTATACACGGAATCTGAAAAAACACAACTCACGGATGCAGAGTAGAATGCTGGTTGCCAGGGGCTGGGGATGGGAAGCTGGGGGAAATGGGTGAATGCTGGTCAAGGGTGCAAACTTCGTTGTAAGATGAGTAGGTTCTGGGAACCTAATGTACGATATGGTGGTTATAATTAATTACAAAAAAAGGAGGGGTGACTATGTGACGTGGCGGAGGTGGTGATAAGCGAATGGTAACATTATGGTGGTAATCATTTTGCAATGCATAACTGTATCAAATCAACACGTTGTATGCCTCAAACTCACACATGCCAATGATATCTTAATAAAGCTAGAAAAAATAGCTGTGATATCAAAAAAAGTGGTTTCCCAACGAAACAAGTCTGAAAACTGCTGAATGCTATGATCTAAGAGTCACAACACATAGTAAAGTAGAGGCTCTGCCAAGTTTTAACACAGAATTTCCCCCACTGTTTGACCCCAGAATCCTTTTTCCATGGAACACTTACTAACATCCAGTGGGCCAAAGTTCCACAGAGCACATGGAGGTGTTTTATTACTCCAAATGATCCTTTTTTTTTTTTTAATGCTTATTTATTTTTGAGACGGAGGAGGGGCAGAGAGAAGAGAGAGGGTCTGAAGCGGGCTCTGCGGGGCTCCAACTCGTGAACTGTGACATCATGACCTGAGCCCAAGTCGGATGCTTAACCGACGGAGCCACCCAGGTGTCCCCCAAAGTATCCTTTTTAACACTAACCACAAAATACAATTTACAACTGGGGAAATCGATCTGCGCTTAAAAGGGTTCTCATTTTCGGGGGCATCACTACAGAGTATAACCTCCTTCGGTCATGCTGTTTCACACGTTTGTGATATCGTTGGATTGCTTAGTCAAATTCTGCATTCCATCCCTGATGTCTCAATGATTTTCTTTCAATTGCGTACATCGACGTTCACTCTTTGCGCTGTGAAGTTCCGTGGGTTTTGACAAATGCATGGTGCCACGTATACACCATAACAACATCATACGGAACAGTTCACTGCCCTAAAATATCGTCTAGGCGGCAGCTATTCAACTCTTACCCCTTCCCTTGGGCCCCCTAGCAACCACTGGTATTTTTGCTGCATAGTTTTACCTCTTCCGGAATGTCACATAACTGACATCAGGTATAGCTTTTTGCAGACGAGCTTATCTCACTTAGTGATATGCACTCAAGTTACATATCCATCTCTTCTCATGGTCTGATAGCTCATTTCTTTATCCTGCAGAATAATATTCCATTATGTTGATATATGACAGTCTTCTGTGGCTTTTTTTTTAAGACAGATTAACTCCAGTATGCTTTTTTAAAATTTGATTTTAGGGGCTCCTGGGTGGCTCAGTCGGTTAAGCGTCCAACTTCGGCTCCGGTCACGATCTCGCAGTTCGTGAGGTCGGGCTCCACGTCGGGCTCTGTGCTGACAGCTCGGAGCCTGGAGCCTGCTTTAGATTCTGTGTCTCCCTCTCTCTCTGCCCCTCCCCTACTCACACTCTGTCTCTCTCTCAAAAATAAATAAACCCTAAATCTTTTTTTAATTTGATTTTAATTGTTTTCTAGTCAGCTACCGAAAAACACCTCAGTTGCTTCCAGGTGTGTGTGTGTATGATTACGAATAAGGCTGCTATAAAATTATGTGCAGGTTTTTATGTAGGCATAAGCTTTTAAATCAGTTGGTTAAATACGTAGGCGCATGATGGCCGGATCACATGGTAAGAAGGGGGTGGGGGAAAAGTAGCACTGACCTAAGTAACTGTGGGACCAAGTAGAGTCTCTAATACTAAAGGCAAAAGGAAAAAAGCACTCTACTCTCGTCGATGATGTTCTTTGCAATGGGGATACAGGCTACCAACCCTGATACCACTATACATGTATACTTAAATTCAACAATTAAATCGATGGCAGATGGCAGAAGACAGGTTTCTCACTGATGGAGTGGGAGGTTATAGATAAGCAAGGGGAGAAGGCTAGAATGATTCCTTTATGTGGCAATGGATTACTGCTGGATATGTTGGTATAAATTGGCATTTAACTTTTACAGATACAGATGGTTACATATAGAAATACTTATATATGTGTGTATATACGCTAATATAATACGGGTATATGATATGATGATAAGATATGAGTATACACACATATATTTCTTTGCTCTATTAGCTGAAAAGACCCAAAAGACATGACAACTCAGAAGTCGAAAAGAAACTACTTGGTTAGCAATAAACACGTCTTGTGCCTGGATCTTGGTTTCTAATACCAATTTCCAATAAAAAAAAACAGGTCCTTTGGAGAAATGACTCCTTCTAGGGCTCAGAGAAGAAAGAACAAGGGCGTAGAAGGTCTTACAATGCCAAAAGTAAGGAAGTGCTAAAAAATAAAACCCCGCAATGTGGGGGTATGTCAAAGGGAGGCAGGAAAGAGCTCCCAATCGCCAAAGTAGTAACAATACGAGCAACAAAATGAATATGACGATATTGGATTGAAATCCAAAGTATAAAAGAAGTACCCGTAAGTCCATACAGACATAAATAAGTGATTAAATAAATCAATAAATACGAAAAAGATAGATCAATCTCCCATGCCGAAGAACTCTAAATAATTTATGTAGATGACTCTGCTCTTAAGGAGGTGGAGTATAACTCTCTATTCCTTAAGTGTGGGCTCTAAATAGTGCCTTCCTTCCAAAGAATAAAATATGGAAAGAGAGAAAAAGAGTAATTTTACAGTAGAAAAACTTGAGAAACGCTACCTCAGCCGAGGGGGCAAGGTCAAGAACAACAGGGGCAAGTTATGTTGATAAGACACATCCTTAACATAATGTGATGAAAATGGCACTTCACTCCTGTGGTCTTCATCAAACATACATAGCCTCGATCTAATCATGAGAAAACGATCCCTAGTTGAGGGAAAGTCTATAAATACCTGACTAGTATTCCTCAAAACTGCCAAGGTCATCACAAATAAGTAAATTGTCATAGCCAAGAGGAGTCCGAGGAGACATGATTGTTAAATGCCATGTGGTATCCTGGTTGGGTTCCTGGAACAGAAACAGGGCACTGGGTAAAAATGAAGGAAATCTGAATGAAGTATGGACTTTAGTTAACAATAACGGGGACTCTCCGTAGCATCTTTGCATGTTTTGTGAATATCAAACTATTTCAAATATTCTAAAAGTTTATTTTTTAAAAGTAGAGTGATGGAGGTACTATAAGCATTATTTGTTGATGATATTGTCATGTATCTGGAGACTCACAGAGAAAATTCTACTTTACGAGATACGAGAAAGATGGCTAGAGAAAAATAATATATAAAGGAAACAGCGTTCCTATATACTAAAAACCAGTTACATTTGTAATGAAATAAAGACACCATTTACAATAGTTATAAAAATAACTACTTAGAAATAAATGAAACAGCGGGTGCCTAGGTGGCTCTCACGGTTCAGGTGTTTGGGGCCCACACGGGGCTCTGTGCTGATGGTGTGGGGCCTGCTTGGTATCCTGTCTCTCCTTCTCTCTTCCCCTCCCCTGCTTGTGTTGTCTCTCTCTCTCTCTGAAAATTAATAAACACACTTAAGGGGCTCCTGGGTGGCTCAATCAGTTGGGAGTCGGACTTCGGCTCCGTTCATGATCTCCCGGTCGGCAGGTTCGAGCCCCACATCGGGCTCTGTGCCGACAGCTCGGAGCCCAGAGCCTGCTTCAGATTCTGGGTCTCCCTCTTTCTCTGCCCTTCCCCCTCTCATGCTCTCTCTCTCTCTCTCTCTTTCTCTCTCTCAAAAATAAACATAAAACATTAAAAGGTTAATAAATAAACTTCAAAAATTGAAAAAAAAAAGAAATTTACCAGGGTTGCTGCTGCACATCGCACCGCTGGTCATGGGCTGCACGTTGGGCCTACATGTGGGCAGTGGGCAGCGAGTAGCAGACCCCACCGTGCTCCCCCGGCTCTGCTACGATGCCCTGGTGCATTTTGCACTGGACGGGTTAGAAGATGATGGTGGTTTGGGAACACCCTAGGCTTCCCTTGTTCCATGAATATAACTCAATAGCTATCGGATCATCCTAAGTACCACAGAAATTGACCTGAAAACTGGCAGAACTCCACAGCAGAAGGTAGAGATGAAGACACATGGGAGAAGGCAAGAAGTGTGGAGATGAGGTTTGTGAGAGAAATGCTTGTGGTCACTGCAGTGGCGAGTCACCTTTGCAGAGAACGGCCAGAGACGGACAAGCACAGAGGGGACCACGTGGGAAAGCAAATCCCCATATCAATTGGCATGGAAAGTGAGATGGGCCCAATTTTGAGAGTTCTTGCAACCAGCAGGGCTTAGAGACTGGGATCTTAAAGGTCGGTGGGCTTGGTTACAATCGAGGGGGGGGGGGGCACTGTGCTGCTCTTAGAGAGAAGGCAGGCAAACAACCCGGGGACATACAGCATGGAAACAATGAACTGAAGAGTGCCTGAGGTACGCAGTAGGGAGGTTATTTGCTCATCTCAGAGCGTGCCCCAGAGAGACAGCATTCACAGGGAGACCCTTCCAGGAAAAAAAGAACTGGCCAGCACCATTTCCTTCCCCGGCCCCTCAGGGTAAGCACAGGGCCACTGTGGGAAAGCAGCACAGCACCAAAACTCACTACCTAATTTGCTTATACCAAACCCCACCTACTCACGCTCCAGGGCAACAGCCCCACTCAGCCATGCTTCCCTCAGTACCAGTGAAGCAGGCCCCCTCCCCTAGAAGACTACCCATACCGCTGCTCACACCGTGTCATACCGTGTGGGAGTTCTGCAGAGCCTTGGTTCCAGTGGCAGTGGTGACGGGTCTTATTTCACAGACCAGAGCACGCCTAGTTAAAACCCACCACATTCAACCCAGGGACCAAACACTGCCCAAAATAAGCAAAGAGAACCTCTGCAGACAACTGGCCTGAAGGATAAAGCAGCCAAAACAACAACAGAGCACATGCAACACACATTAGAGACACTTTCTAGAAGCACCAGGCCCTGGGGAATAAGGGATACTACACGGCAGGGCACTACAAGACTTCTTCATAAAGCCATTGCCTTCGTGAACAGGATGTATAGCTGACTTTCCTAACACACAGACACAGGCACAGAGACCAAAAAAATGGGAAGACAGAGAAATTTATTCCAAATGAAAGAACAGGAAAAGGCCATGGCCAGAGATTTAAGTGAAACAGATAAATAACATGCCTGATAAAGAATTTAAAGCAATGATCATAAAGGTACTCACTGGACTTGAAAAAAAGAGTAGAACACAAGAATGAGACTCTTAACACAGAAATAAGGAATAACATAGCAGAGATAAAGGGTTCAATAAATGAAATGGGAAACATGCTTGATGGAATGAACAGCAGGAATGAATTAATGACCTAGAAGACAGAGTAATGGAAAGTCACCAAGCTGAACAAAAGAGATAAAGAATTATCCAGGGGCACCTGGGTGGCTCAGTCAGTTAAGCATCTGACTTTGGCTTAGGTCATGATCTCACGGTTTGTGATTTCGAGCTCCACGTCTGGCTCTCTGCTGTCAGTACAGAGCCTGCTTCATATCCTCTATCCTCCCCCCCTCTCTACCCCCCCCCCCACTTGAGCACATGCACTCTCTCTCTCTCTCTCTCTCTCGAAAATAAACATTAAAAAAATAATGATGCAAAAAACAAGAATTGGTTTAGGAAAACCAATGACTCCATCAAATGTAATAACTTTTGTATTATAGGAGTTCCAGAACAAGAGAAAAGGGGGCAGAAAGTTATTTTGAAGAAATCATAGCTGAAAATTTCCCTAATCTGAGGAAGGAAACAAATATCCAGATCCAGGTGGCACAGAGAACTCCCATCAAAATTAACAAACACAGATCCGCACAAAGATATTGTAATCAAATTGGGAAAATACAGTGCCAAACAAAAACATTTAAAAGCAGCAAGACAAAAGAAGATGGTAACGTACAGGGGAAATTTCATAAGGCCAGCAAAGGATTTTCAGCAAAAACTTTCCAAGCCAGAAGGGAGTGGCATTATATACATTCCAGGTGATAAATGGGAAAAATCTGCGGCCAAGAATACTCTCTCAAGCAAGGCTATCCTTCAGAATAGAAGGAGAGATAAAGAGTTTCCAGACAAACAAAAGCGAAAGGAGTTTGTGACCACTAAACAAACTTGGCAAGGAATATTAAAGGGGACCCTGAGTGAAAAGGAGACACCGAAAGTGACAGTATAAAGGCAGAAAACACAAAAGCAGTTAAAATGAATATTTCTGTAAAAAAATAAGTCAAGGAACTCCCAAAATAAAAGGATATAAAATGTAAAAACACATACCTAAAATGTTGGGAGGACAGGAGCAAAGAATGGGTTCAAACATAAATGACCATCAACTTAATATAGACTGCTATATGCATAAGAGGTTATATACAAACCTAATGGTAACCATATATCAAAACCCACTAATAAATATGCAAAGAATAAAGAGAAAGAAATCCAAATACATCACGAAAGAAAATCAGCAAACCATGAAAGACAAGAAAGGATCAGAATCTTCAGAAACAGCTACAAAACAAATAATAAGATGACAATAAATATATATCAGTAATTACTCTGAATGTAAATGGACTAAACTCTCCAATCAAAAGACACAGGGTGTCAGAATGGATTAAAAAAAAAAAAGACCCATTTATATGATGCCTACAAGAGACTCATTTAAGACTTAAAGACACCTGCAGATTGAAAGTGAGGGGATGAAGAAACATCCATCATGCAGTGGATGTCAAAAGAAAGCCAGAGTACCAATGCTTATATCAGAAAAAATAGACTTTTAAACAAAACTGTAACAAGAGACAAAGGACACTATATGATAACAAAGGACACAACGCAACAAGAAGATACAACCATTGTAAATATGTATGTACCTAACATCGAAGCACCCAAATACATAAAACGGTTAATAACAAACATAAAGGAAATAACTGATAATAACAAAATAATAGTAGGGGACTTTAACACCCCATTTGCATCAATGGATAGATCATCTAAATAGAAAATCAACAAGGAAACAATGGCTTTGAATGACACACTGGAACAGATGGATTTAATAGATATATTCAGAACATTCCATTCTAAAACAGCAGAACACACATTATTTTCAAGTACACACAGAACATTGTCCAGAATAGATCACATATTAGCCCACAAAACAAGTCTCAACAAATTCAAGAAGATGGATACCATTCATCTTTTCTGATGACAATGCAATGAAACTGAATCAACCACAAGAAAAACTTTGGAAAGGTCACAAATACATGGAGGTTAAATAACATGCTACTAAAAAATAAATGGGCCAACCATGAAATCAAAGAACAAATAAAAAATACATGGAAACAAATGAAAATGAAAACACAACAGTCCAAAAACATTTGGGATGTGGCAAAAATGGTTCTAAGAGAGAAGTTTATAGTAACACAGGCCTACCTCATGAAGGGAGAATAATCTCAAATAAACAACCTAACCTAACACCTAAAGGAGCTAGAAAAAGAACAAACAAAACCCCAAACCAGCAGAAGGAAGGAAATAATAAAGATTAGAGCAGAAATAAATTATGTAGAAACTAACAAACAAAACAAAACAAAAATCAATAGAACAGATCGATGAAACCAGAAGCTCATTCTTTGAAAAAAATAATAAAATTGATAATCCTCTAGTCAGACTTAGCAAAAAGAGAAATTTGACCCATATAAATAAAATCACAAATGAGAGAGGAGAAATAACAACCAACACCACAGAAATATAAACAATTATAAGAGAATATTAAGAAAAAGTATATGGCAACAAATTGGAGAGCCTAGAAGAAATGGATACATTCCTAGAAACATATCAACTGACAAAACTGAAACAAGAAGAAATAGAAAATGTGAACAGACTGATAACCAGCAAAGAAATTGAATTAGCAATCAAAAAAACTCACAAAAACAAAAGTCCAGGGCTGGATGGCTTCACAGGTGAATTGTACCAAGCATTTAAAGAAGAGTTAATACCCGTTATTCTCAAACTATTCCAAAAATATAGAAAAGGAAGGAAAACTTCCAAATTCATTCTAGAGGGCCAGCATGACCCAGGTACCAAAACCAGAAAAAGATCTCACTAAAAAAGTGAACTACAGGCCAATATCCCTGAAGAACATAAATGCAAACATCCTCAGCAAAATACTAGCAAACCTAATCCAACAATACATTAAAAAAAATAATCCACCACGATCAACAAGGATTTATTCCTGCATTGCAAGGGTGGTTCAATATTCACAAATCAATCAACTGATCATCACATCAATAAGAGAAACCAGGGGCGCCTGGGTGGCTCAGTCGGTTGAGCGTCCGACTTCGGCTCAGGTCATGATCTTGTGGTCCGTGAGTTCGAGCCCCGCGTCAGGCTCTGTGCTGACCGCTCAGAGCCTGGAGCCTGTTTCAGATTCTGTGTCTCCCTCTCTCTCTGACCCTCCCCCGTTCATGCTCTGTCTCTCTCTGTCTCAAAAATAAATAAACGTTAAAAAAAAAATTTTTTTTTTTTAAATAAAAAAAATAAAAAAATAAGAGAAACCATATGATCATTTCAATAGATGCATAAAAAGCATTTGACAGGGGGCGCCTGGGTGGCTCAGTCGGTTAAGTGTTCAACTCTTGATTTTGGTTCAGGTCATGATCTTGTGGTTCATGAGTTCAAGCCCCATATCAGGCTCCGCACTGTCAGCGCGGAGTATGTTTGTGATTCTCTGTCTCCTTCTCTCTCTCCCTCCCCCACTTTCTCTCTCTCTCTCTCTCTCTCTCTCCCTGTCTCTCTCTCTCTCTCAAAATAAATAAAATACACTTAAAATAAACATTTGCCAAAGGGCAACTTCCATTCATGATAAAAACCCTCAATAAAGCAGGTTTAGAGGGAACACATGTCAACATAATAAAGGCCATGTGTGAAAAACCCACAGCTACCATGATCCTTAATGGGCAACACTGAGAACATTTCTCCTAGGGTCCAGAAAAGGACAAGGCTATCCATTTTCACCACTCTTATTCAACATAGTACTGGAAGTCCCCTAGCCTTAGTAATGAGACAACAAAAAGAAATAAAAGGCATCCAAATTAGCAAGGAAGGCAGAAGACATGATACTCTATATAGAAAACCTGAAAGACTTCACCAAAAACCTGCTATAACTGAGAAACAAATTCAGTAAAGTCACAGGATACAAAAACAATGTACAGAAATCTGTTGCATTTCTATGCACCAATAAGAAGCAGCAGGATGAGAAATTAATAAAACAATCCCATTTGCAATTGCATTAAAAATAAGATAACTAGGAAAAACCTAACCAAAGAGGTGAAAGACCTGTACTCTTCAGACAATAAAACAAGACGAAAGAAGTTGAAGATGACACAAAGAAATTGAAAGACATTCCATGCTCATGGATTCGAAGAACAAATATTGCTAACATGTCTATACTACCCAAGGCAATCTACTCATTTAATGCAATCCCTTTCAAACTACCAACAGCATTCTTCACACAGCTGGAAGAAAAAATCCTAAAATTTGTATGGAACCACAAAGACCCCAAATAGCCAAAGCAAACTTGAAAAAGAATGGCAAAGCTGGAAGCATCACAAGTCTGGACTTCAAGTTAAATCACAAAGCTGTAGTAATTAAAACGGTATGGTACTGGCACAAAAATAGACACATGGATCAATGGGACAGAACAAGAAACCCAGAAATGACCCCAAAATTATATGGTCAATTAATCTTCAACAAAGTAAGAAGGAATATCCAATGGGAAAAGGACAGTCTCTTCAACAAATGGTGCTGGGAAAACTAGACAGCAAGATACAAAAGAAAGAAACCAGGCCACTTTCTTACACCCTACATAAAAGTAAATTCAAAATGGATAAGACCTAAATAGACCTGAAACCATAAAAATCCTAGAAAGGAACACAAGCAGTAACCTCTTTGACATTGGCTGTAGCAACTTCTTTCTAGATATGTCTCCTATGGCAAGGGAAACAAAAGCCAAAATAAACTATTGGGACCTTAGCAAAATGAGAAGCATCTGCACAGCAAGGGAAACAATCAACAAAACTAAAGGCAACCTACGGAGTGGGAGAAGATATTTACAAATGACATATCTAATAAAAGGTTCATAGCCAAAATATATAAAGAATTATACAACTGAACACCCGCAAAACAAATAATCCACTTAAAAATGGGCAGAAGACATGAACAGACATTTCTCCCAGGAAGACATCCAGATGGCCAACAGACACATGGAAAGATGTTTAACCTCACTTATCATCAGTGAAATACAAATCAAAACTACAATGGCATATTACCTCACACCTACCTTCATGGCTAAAATCAACAACACAAGAAACAATAGATGTTGGTGACGATGTGGACAAAGGAGAATCGTCTTGCACTGTTGGTGGGAATGAAAACTGGTGCAGCCACTCAGGAAAACAGTATGGAGGTTCTTCAAAAAAGTTAAAAAGAGAACTACCCTACAATCCAGCAATTGCACTACTAGGTATTTACCCAAATAATAAAACAACACTAATTCAAAGGGATACAAGCACCTCTATATTTGTAGCAACATTATTTATAAGAGCCAGGATATGGAAGCAGCCCATGTGTCCATCAATAGATGAATGGTAAAGAAAAGGTGGTATTTATATACAATGGAATATTATCCAGCCGTAAAAAAGAAAGACATCTGCCACTTGCGATGATGTGGATGGAGAGAGAGAATATTTTTTTTTAATTTTTTTTCAACGTTTTTTATTTATTTTTGGGACAGAGAGAGACAGAGCATGAACGGGGGAGGGGCAGAGAAAGAGGGAGACACAGAATCGGAAACAGGCTCCAGGCTCCGAGCCATCAGCCCAGAGCCCGACGCGGGGCTCGAACCCACGGACCGCGAGATCGTGACCTGGCTGAAGTCGGACGCTTAACCGACTGCGCCACCCAGGCGCCCCTAATGGAGAGAGAGACTATTAATGCTAAGTGAAATAAGTAAGTCAGAGAAATACAAATACTATATGATTGCACTCATATGTGGAATATAAGAAACAAAACAAATGGACAATGAGAAAAAAAGAGTGAGAGAGAGAGAGAGAGACAAATGAAGAAATAGACTCTTAATTATAGAGAACAAATTGATGATTACCAGAGGGAAGATGGGAGGGGATGGGTTAAATAGGTGACAGGGATTAAGGAGTGCGCTTGTGATGCGCATAGAGTGACGTATGGAACTGTTGAAACACTATATTGTACACCTAAAACTAATATAAAACTGTATGTTAACTGGAATTAAAATAGTAACTTAAAAAGCCAAATAAATATAAAAAGAATAAAAGAAATAAATTTAACAGGAAACATGCAACATCTATTTGAAGACAATTTGGGGGGCACCTGGGTGGCTCAGTCGGTTAAGCCTCTGACTCTATTTTGGCTCAGGTGATGATTTCATGGTTCGTGAGTTTGAGCCCCACGTCGGGCTCTGCACTGACAGTGTGAAACCTACTGGGGATTCTCTCTCTTCCTCTCTCTCTGTTCCTCCCCTGCTCTTGGTCTCTCTCCTCTCTCTCTCAAAATAAATACATTTTAAAAAGAAAGAAGATGGGGCACCCGGGTGGCTCAGTAGGTTAAGCATCCAACTTTGGCTTAGGTCATGACGTCATGGTTCACGACTTCAAGTCCCACATCGGGCTCTTTGCTGTCAGCACAGAGCCTGCTTCGGATCTCTTAACCCCCTTCTCTGCCCCTCCCCCACTGGTTCTCTCCCTCTCTCTCTCTCTCTCTCAAAATAAATAAACTTAAAAAAAAAAGAAGATAATTTTGTAATGCTACTGGAAAATACAATATATTAACTGACAAAACGGAAAGGTATCCATTTTCTTGGACAGGAAAATTCCATCTTGTAAAGTTAACGATTCTCCCCTAATTAGTTTGTAATTATGTGATCTCAATAAAAACACCAATATGATTGAGGACAATAAAGCAAGCTAATTCCAAAACATATAGTGAAACACAAAGACGTAAGGAGAGTCAGGAAGTTTCTGAAAAAGAAGACTGATGAGACAGGACGATTGTCCTTAGTGGATATTAACGCATATTAGGCTACATAATTAAATAGAAGTACTGGGCATGATTAGTACCGGTATACATGAGTAGACTTAGTTCACTGGGAAAGAAAAGAAAGTCCAAAAATAAACTCAACTACACATTCACACACATACACAGTTTTGTCGGAATATTTTTGTCCCCTCCCCCCAATTAATGTTGAAATCCTAATGCTCAGTGAGATGCTATGAGGTGGGACCTTTGGGAGATGCTTAGGTCGGAAGAGCGGAGCCCTCATGATTGGGATTAATGCCCTTGTAAAAGAGATCCAAAGGAACTCTCTAGTCCCTTTCACCATGTAAGCATGTAAGTGAAGTCTGCAACCTGGAAGAGAGCCCTCACTTGGCCATAATCCTGGACCTCTAGCTTGCAGAACTATGAGAAATACATTTCTGTTATTTACTAGCTACCCACTGTGTGGTATTTTGTTATGTGGGAGGGTCCCCTCCCTAAGAAGAGAAAACAAAATAAAACAAAACAAAACGCCAAGGCAACCTGGCTATATGTGCATGTGACAACATCCCTCGCGACCTTGTAAGATGAGACCACTGAATCAGACTGCATGTTTGCGTGTCACCGTATATGGGAGACAAAGAAATAGGAAATGTATTTAAGAAAACTATGCCACGTGGCGGTCGGGGCTCAGTTCTTCAGGTACCAACCCACCTGAGCGGTGCCGGCACGAATAAAGTTGCTTCCTGGAAAGAAAAGCCTCGGGGTCACGACTCTGTGTGAGAATCCTGCTACAGTTAGGGCAGCCTGAACAGACTAAGATACACACACACACACACACACACACACACACACACACACACAAATTAAATATATGGCAAAGGTGGAAAGGGTCACTTCACATTGGGAGAAAATAGTTGGTTCAATAAATTGTGATGCAATTATTGGGTAACTTCCTGGGAAAAAAACTATCAACTTGTAAATTATTTCTCTATACCCCATAATTCACATATAAGTTCCCTACCTGAAATTCCCTTTCATTGGCAATATCCACCAATGAAGCTCAAGCACCTCCTTCCTTTTGTTTAGTTTTGGTGTATGTCATATCCTGGATAATGCTGCATAAGTTGTTCTTTAGATATCTGTTAGGTCTAGCTCGTCTACATGATGTTCAAGTTCTATGTGTCCTAGTCGATCTGCTGCCCACTTGTTCTATTACTGAAAGTGAGTTATTGAAGTCTAACTATTATTATCGAGTCGTCTACTTCTCCAATCCTATCCATTTTTTTCTCCATGTAATTTTGGACAGTCTTCTTAGGTGCATATATAATTGTTATGGATTCCTCATGGAGTCACTCTTTTATCATTATAAAAGGTCTTTGTCCCTTAGTCACATTTTAAAATTAAAATTCCGGGGCACCTGGGTGGCGCAGTCGGTTAAGCGTCCGACTTCAGCCAGGGCACGATCTCGCGGTCCGTGAGTTCGAGCCCCGCGTCGGGCTCTGGGCTGATGGCTCAGAGCCTGGGGCCTGTTTCAGATTCTGTGTCTCCCTCTCTCTCTGCCCCTCCCCCATTCATGCTCTGTCTCTCTCTGTCCCAAAAATAAATAAAACGTTGAAAAAAAAATTTTTTTTAATTAAAATTCCTTCTGTTTGATATTAGTATAGCCAATTCTGTGGTATATCTTTTTCAGTCATTTCACTTAAAACCCTGTCCGTATCTTTAAATCTAAAATCTGTCTCCCATTAATAGCATATCGTTGGATCTTTTTAAAAACATTTTTTAACGTTTATTTATTTTTGAGAGACAGAGAGACGGAGCAGGAGCAGGGGGAGGGCCAGAGAGAGAAGGAGACACAGAATCCGAAGCAGGCTCCAGGCTCTGAGCTGTCAGCCCAGAGCCCCAACGCGGGGCTGGAACTCACAGACCGCGAGGTCATGACCTGAGCTGAAGTCGGACGCTCAACCGACTGAGCCACCCAGGCACCCCTTGTTGGATCTTTTTTTTAAAACCCAGTCTCAAAATGTCTGCTTTTTGATTAATTCACAACGTTGTTGCTACAACAGTTGTTATCACTGCCATTTTACTTTTTGCTTTTCCTGTGACTCATGTTATTTTCTCATTTTTTCTTTTTTTTTTAATTTTTTTTTAATGTTTATTTATTTTTGACAGAGAGAGACAGCGCATGAGCAGGGGAGGGGCAGAGAGAGGGGGAGACACGGAATCCGAAACAGGCTCCGGGCTCCGAGCTGTCAACACAGAGCCCGACGCGGGGCTCGAACTCACGGACCGCGAGCTCATGACCTGAGCCGAAGTCAGTCGCTCAACCGACTGAGCCACCCAGGCGCCCCACTCATGTTTCTTTATTGCCTTCATTTGTAAGTGAGTATTTTCAGTGTAGTATTTCAGTGACTTTAATGCTTGTTCACTATTTTTAAAATTTATTCTCCTGGTTACACTAGAGCTTTCAGTATACATCTTAACCGGTCAGATCTACTTCAAATTTATAGCAGCTTAATGACAGTGAGAGATAGAAATGTTACTCCTATGTAGCTCTATCCTTAAACAGACTTTTCCAGTCTCTGTTCCAAATAAAGTCGGCCCCTTTAGGGAGAGCTACTGAGCTCCCTGTTCTTACGGCCTGACCCTCCCCCTATGTGAACCTCTTTGCTACTGCTCCAGAGATGGGGGCAGGAACCTTTACCCTTGCAGTACGACCCCTCGCATGCAAAACTCCAGACTTGGGGGCAGGAAGGGGAGGGGTCTCCCTTGTCTTCTTGGTTTGTCCCTCCGAGCATAGGACCTCTGCCTTACATGGAAGCTGGGGTGAAGATTACTGGAATCTTCAGTAATCTCAGCTTGCTGTGCCTGGGAGCGGGAGCTAGGTGGAGGGAGGGAGCCTCAAACGTCCCTTGCCAGGAACAGAGCTTCTGCAACACAGAACTGGGAAGGGTAAGTAATGCTGGTGGCCAGCCCCTCTTGGAGAGAAATCATAGTCATGAACTGGGATATGGATGTGTTTATGGTACAGCCCGAGCAGACTAATCAGAACTGATGCTGGCTATCAGGAGTGGATATATAATTAAACAGGGCACAGTGAAACATAAAATATGGGACTCCTTCTTCAAAACTCATTGAGAGGGGCGCCTGGGTGGCGCAGTCGGTTAAGCGTCCGACTTCAGCCAGGTCACGATCTCGCGGTCCGGGAGTTCGAGCCCCGCGTCGGGCTCTGGGCTGATGGCTCGGAGCCTGGAGCCTGTTTCTGATTCTGTGTCTCCCTCTCTCTCTGCCCCTCCCCCGTTCATGCTCTGTCTCTCTCTGTCGCAAAAATAAATAAACGTTGCAAAAAAAAATTAAAAAAAAAAAAAAAAGAATTGTTCATGATTTCACAGACAGGGAGAGAAGGACAACTTGTTTTACATCAAATAGTTCTATACAGGGGCGCCTGGGTGGCGCAGTCGGTTAAGCGTCCGACTTCAGCCAGGTCACGATCTCGCGGTCCGGGAGTTCGAGCCCCGCGTCGGGCTCTGGGCTGATGGCTCGGAGCCTGGAGCCTGTTTCAGATTCTGTGTCTCCCTCTCTCTCTGCTCCTACCCCGTTCATGCTCTGTCACTCTCTGTCCCAAAAATAAAAATTAAAAAAAAAAAACAAAAAAACTCATTGAGAATTTAATAATTTGCTAATCATATTACATCTGAATTCCTATTACCATGGGGATTTTAATGCTTAGCCAGGATAGGTCTACTTAGGGAAGTGGTGATGTATCCTATCACGAGATGACAAGAGGCAGTTAGAGAGAAATGGTCACGACCACTAAGAGTCAAAGCTATGGTTACCCTGCTCATGGGCCTACCTCTCCATTACATTATTTTAATCTCTTTCGTTCTAAAATGCTCCTATATATCAGTGCTTTTCAAATTGAATGTGCAAATGAACCACCTGGAGATGTTCTTAAAATGCAGATTGCCAGTTGAGCAGATTTGGGTTAAGGTCTGAGATTCTGCATTTCTAATAAGCTCCCGGGAGATGCCCACTCTATTGGTCTGTGGACCACAGAGAAGAAACGCTGAATGATACTAAAAGCTTGACTCTTGCTCGTCAACTATAGGTCATTATTCCCTAAGTGTTAAAGCCACTGTCTACACTTAGGTTGCCACATTCTCTCCCAGAAGTCAACTGTCAATTAGTCTGAAAGGTGGATGTACTTTTAAAAAACCTCTGAGTGATTTCAAAGGCTGCTGCCTTTTAGTGCCTGAACTTTAAAAAAAAAAAAAAAAAAGAAAGAAAAGAATCACACCGTCAGAAAGTAGGAAATGCTGTCTGCCAACGAGCACAGGAAACTCTGAAGCTTTTACTGCATATTTGTGACATCTGAACTTTTCAAATCTGATCTTTCTGTTTGTTTCATTATTTTCAGCCTTTTATGCATTGCATTCTTTCTACCTTTTTCGCGAAATGTAAAGCACACATTTAGACTATGAATGTGTTGAAAACTTCTTGCTTCTTAATAATCCACTCCACAGGTTACTCTTTTTTTTTAACATTTATTTATTTTTGAGACAGAGACAGAGCATGAACCGGGGAGGGTCAGAGAGAGAGGGAGACACAGAATCCGAAACAGGCTCCAGGCTCTGAGCTGTCAGCACAGAGCCCGACGCGGGGCTCGAACTCACAGACCGCGAGATCATGACCTGAGCCGAAGTCGGAGGCTTAATCGGCTGAGCCACCCAGGCGCCCCTCCACAGGTTACTCTTAAAGCCAAACAATCTTACTTATGATGAATACATTCATCACAAGTACAATTAAAAAAAAAATTAGAAGAGTGCTGGTGGCTCAGTTGGTTAAGTGTCCGACTTCAGCTCAGGTCATAGTCTCACGCTTTGTGAGCTTGAGCCCCACGTCGGGCTCTGTGCTAACAGTTCGGAGCCTGGAACCTGCTTTAGATTCTTTGTCTCCCTCTCTCTGCCCCTCCCCTGCTTGCGCTATCTCTCTCTATCTCTCAAAAATAAATAAACATTAAAAATTAAATTTTTTTTAAAATTAGAATCTCATCTTCCAAGATTTAATAATATCTCTGGCTTAGTACAAGTTATAAAATCACATTGTTTTATTAATATATCAGTAAGTAGATCTGACCCAACACTTGACTTATCTATGTGTATCACTCTGACCAGGGATTAATAAGGAAAAAACCTATTAATAGAATCCAGGAAATGTACTGCAGGATTTGAGTATTCTAAAGTTACTTAAATACAACAATGCTTTTAAGGTAGATTTATTAAATTTTTTGGAGAAAACATTCCATTTAATAAGACTCGTTGAACATTTGGCCATAAGACTGAAAGTTATTCAGTCAACAGAATGTGTCTTGATGAGAAAAGACTTCTTTTTTCCTCTGAAAGATCTGAAATTAAGGAAGAACTCCGTTACTAACAAATAGTCATTAATAACATAAACTGTTTTAATTCAGACTAGTACCTCAGAGAAACAGATTTACAAAAAGCATTCAGCAGAGAAATAAAGTGAAATATTTCATACACATTCAAATTTCCCTTTATCTTTAAAAGACTTGGCATTAAGAGATTTTTCTCCAAGTCACAATTTCTCCTTAAAGCTCACCAACCCGTAGTGACCTTCATCTTCTGAAATTCTATAATAGTCTCCGTACAACTCAAATAGGAATCATCTAAAAACAACTCACAGTGCAGGTTATATTTTTTATGGAGTCTATTCTCCCCCAACTAGAGTATGAACTCCTTGAGGGCGGGCAACTTTTTTTTCAATTTTTGTGAGATCGGCCTGCGACAGACTAGTAATCTATTTCAGTCTCCATCCAGTTTAAGTAACTCTTTTCTTCCTCCCAATCCTGCTTTTCTCCTGTAACTCTTTCCTCGTATTGTTCCCTAATCTAGAAGTAAACAGTGTTTCATGTTCTGAGCCATTGTTCCTATATTTCAACAAAAGTAAACCTACCGCCAAATTTAGCTTAATAGCGTTGAGTTTTTAAATTATTGTATTTTCTGCAGACAATCATCATAATCCATACTACATCAATTGTACACCCATGGTGTACAGGAAACATTATAAAATATAGGTCCATCAGTTCTAAATGCAGACCAAATGTCCATGCGGTCTGTGGACCACAGAGAAGAAACGCTGAATGATATTAAATAGCAATGGGTCCAAACTGAAAGCTTGACTCTTGCTTGTCAGCTACAGGTCTCTATTCCCTGAGTTTTAAAGCCACTGTCTACACTTAGGTTGCCACATTCTCTCCCAGAAGTCAACTGTCAATCAGTCTGAAAGGCTATCTACTATCTCAGGCTAAACATTATGTTACACAACTTACCATTTTCAGTACAGCTTTTTGCTTGTACAAAAGCAGACAAGTTACTAACAAAACAAACAATGAGACAAAAGCAAATGGTGTCAAGAAAAATACCAAGGTTTCCTTCCATATGTCATCTGGGATTAAAAATCACAAGAAAAGAGGCTCAGTTAGAGTTTACAGTTATTTTTCAAAGTTAATTATTTTATAAACCAGTAACTAGTGAAGAAATGCCTTAAAGTTGGCAACTTCTGCCTTATTTCCTGGTGGATAGATACCACGGTTCTATCTGCATATAGCATTCCTTTCATTTGTGCACTTTTTATACAGAACAATCACTTCACTATACTGTAACATCCCTTCATTTCACTCAGCAAAACAACTCCCCAAAGCTCAATTCTTCTTTTCTGAGAGGATTTTGTTTAAAATTTGACCTGAGAAAATTTCATCAAAAAAGGATAACATATTAGCTAAGTGATTACAGGTCTTGTGTATCCTTTAACTCTTTTTTTTTTTTAATTTTTTTTAATGTTTATTCATTTTTGAGACAGAGAGCATGAATGGGGGCAGGTCAGAGAGGGAGGGAGACACAGCATCTGAAACAGGCTCCAGGCTCTGAGCTGTCAGCACAGAGCCCGACGCGGGGCTCGAACTCACGGACCGCGAGATCATGACCTGAGCCGAAGTCGGACGCCCAACCGACTGAGCCACCCAGGCGCCCCTATCCCTTAACTCTCAATACGTCAAAGGTTTATATTGTATCATATAATGCCGTAGCAAGCAAGAGCTGGTGACGGAAAGCGGACTACATCACCAGAAAATATGCCACTTTGGCATGGGGATTATTTTGAGCTGAAGGCAATCAAGACCCACCAGACTCAAGAAAAACATTTACCTCTCCCTTAACTACATAAACGAATTTAGATAGGGGGGGCTGGCTCTGAGAGAGAGCTATTACGAGAGCCAACCTCTATTTGAATAACCTATCTCTGTGAAAGGGCAAAACATCTAATTACAGTAGTGCCTCAACCCCCTGTCCTTGTCCATGGTTTTGATTTTACCCGTGGTTAGCTGCAGTCCAGAAACAGATGATCCTCCTTCTGATGTATCATCGGGTCAACAGTAGCCTGATGCTATGCCATAACGCCTACATCATTTATCTCAGTTCATCTCATCACTTAGGCATTTTTGCATTCATTTCACACCATCCCAAGAAGAAGAGTGAGTACAGTATGAGGTATTTTGAAATACCCCATTATTATAGTACGTGTACAGGCTAATCTTTAACTGGCCGGTAAGAATTCTTAGCATGTCAGTCTCCTGGATCTCTGCCTGCAGGATCTGATGAGAGCAAGAGTGGGGAGAGTCCTTTTCTTTTTCTAAATTTAGATTGGCAGGAGAAAATATTTATGGAACTAGCTCCTTGGGTATAGTACCTTTGGTAAAGATTTGGTATTAGTGCTTGTGTTTTTTTGTTGATCCTTTTCCTGTTCCCCTTTGTCATTTTCCAGGCCTTGAGAGTTTGGCTTTATGACCAGTGAGAATGTTCTGCTAACCAAAGGGGGCATGTACCAGTGTGCATTTGGCAGACAGACAAGCAGGCTGTGGCTCTGAGCTGACCGTAGTCAGGACTGGGTCCAACTTACAAACCAAAACTTGGGCTCAACTAGGTCTACAGTGAGGTTTCTTTGTCTGACCCTGCCAGCTCTCAGGGGAATTTTGGCAGAAGGGGTCCCAGTCCATAAGGGGCCGTTTGTCACCTCAACCTTCATTGTCTCACTATGATGATAAAGCTCTTTGTTTTCTTATGCTGGATCTTGTGAGGGCTGCATCTTTTGCACTCTCCTCTGGGATATCTCTTGTGTCTGTGGTTAAGCCTAGAGAAACGTACTGATTTGAGTCACTATTCAGATTAATAGGTCCTGCTTATCAATGGCCAGACAATGGATCTTTTGAATCGGACTCCTAGATTGACATTTTTTTTTTTTTTTTAGAGACCACTCGTCCTATTGATGTCTGTGGAAAAACTAAACTAAAAATGGGACACAAAGGAATATAATGGCTAGCCTTAGGGACTCCCTTAACGAGATGAAGGAACATAAATCAAAACAAACATTAAAGTCAACATCCGGTGTAAATTCCCCTTTTCAAAATCCAGCTCCGTCTGCCTATCTTAGCTTCGCTTTTCCTATAACATTTACAGAGAGCACTCTGGCCTGATCTCCAGTCCCAGGGTATACAGGTGACCTGTATAAATGCTGAAAGCTAGGAAGTGATTTTAGCAGAAGCACCCAAGAAGGGTGGTGGGGCTCACTTGGCTATCCCTTATAACTCCTCCTACTTTCCAGGGCTTCAGGTATTCCTATACGATGTCCTTTTCAGGTATATCCTGGACCCCCGCCACAAAGAATTCATGTCCCATGAACAGAAGCACATCTTTGAAATTATAAAGCCTCTTCACCTCCACTTTATGAGGATCATGCCATTTTAGAGAGGAGCTGGAAAGATTCGTGGCCATTCACCCTCCCACTCACGAGGACCTTATTAGATCCCAAGGGGTGTTCTTCCTACCCATAGGTATCTTGCAGTTAAAAGACAAATCCCATGGCTCCCTGAGAAAACCACACCCCTCACCCCAGAGGAAACAGATGGCCAGAATTTCTCTTAGGCCTTCCCACAAATGATCAGCTGAAGGCCAATGTTCAGGGGCTGACAGAAGCCACAGGAGAGGCTTCTCCCCCCGCCACCTGACAACAAAGGTGAATCGGTCCAAGGTTAAACTGTACACTGAGAAAGAAGGCCTTTGCTTAAAAGTTTTATACAGACTTTACAAAGGCCCTATGCAACTTCTTCAACATCAACTCGAATGCCCTTACATCTATCCTTGAAGCAGGGTTCCCGTATGGACCCCTCCCGGAGTTGATGGGTCATCAATATTGCATTAAGATTGTATAGAATACACATTAAAGGATGTATTATTTTGAGGATGCGACTAAAAACTCACCATACCCACTTTAAACTATGCATTGACTAAGGATAAGATATAATTCAGGACATGATTTTCTCAGTCAGTTCCACAGTCTCCAGATGTCTTATGCCAGTGACAAAAATGAGTAACGGAACCCGTACGTGTTCTTTCTGATTCCACACATGTCTCGGTTAATTGAGTTCTCCCTTTCTACCTGTTTTTTCTTCATAGCCCTTAGTAATTATATGATACAGTTGGCTTCTTCATTGCTTATCTCTAGTCAATATGAGAACAAAATATCAATTCTGTAAGGACAGGGATTTTTACTGCTATATGTCAAAAGCCTGAAAAAGTCTGACACATATTAGGTGCTTTATAAAGATTTGATGAATGAAAGAGAACAATGATATCAATATGATAGGGGAGATAACAGTCTAACAGGGACTCTATTATAATGGTACAATATAAAAATATGAATGATTGATAGATGCCAGTATCTGTCTGTATCTACATCTATACATGTATTTACATAGCTGTATATCTAAAAGAGCGATGCTGAGTTAATTTCCTTCACCTTTCGACAATTGTTAGTAACTTCTGTTGATAAAGCTAGTATACTGTCAAACACGATAACATCTTGCGCCAGTCTCAAGGCTTTTTAGCTTATCTTGTTATTTAATTTGAATACGTCTTTTTTATCATAAGTCACTTTAAGTCAGAAGTGGAAGTGAATGACATATGCTTTTACCAATGATGACATATTAATCGGAAAAATACTCATCAGGCACTAGACACTCAAAAACAAGTGTACTCTTGATTTCAACTCAGGTCACGATCTCACAGTTCGTGAGTTCGAGCCCCTCGTCGGGCTCTGTGCTGACAGCTCGGGGCCTGGATCCTGCTTCGGATTCTGTGTCTCCCTCTCTCTCTGCTCCTCCCCTGCTCACACTTTGTCTCTCTCTCTCAAAAATAAATAAATATTAATTTAAAAAAAAAAAAATAGGCTTCCCCCAGAAGGAACTAGCATATTTTCTTTAGTGACGGTCAGAAACACAAGAATATTGCTGAGAGAGCTATGACAAGATTCTTATACTAGTTTACTCCCAGTTAAAACTGAATATGAGATTTTTCCGTAAGCCTATGTTTGAGGTGCTTGCTCGTTTATCTTCTCTGTTTATAGACTATATGCAAGAGCATTTTGATTTCCACGATTACAAAACAGACCATAAGAAAATTAACTCGCTAGCAAAGAGCTACAGTCACGTAGTCACTGCTCTTATTCTCCTACCTTTCCAGCACTGTTCGTCACTCCACTCACTCCAGATTCCATCATCCGAACAATAGATGTTCACTTTGCTTCTTACCAAAAAGCATAATTGTTGGCTTTCATTTGATATTCTTGCGATGCGTATCTCATTTTCGACGGTGGTAGTCTGAAAGCCAAGTAAAGATAAGATGCCATCATTGGATCTGATTGCCGCTAGATAGATCCCATTTGATCTGTCTCTTTCATCGTGGATTTTGTTCCGTAAAACATACGCGTCAAATGACTGGAAGGGCATATACCAGAATCTTAACACTGATTATCTCTCCCTATGGTGGGTTTTTTTTTTTTTTCTTTTTTCATTTTCCCCCCTTCCTTACCTCTAATTTACATTTTTTCTACAGGGATAATGAATCACCTGTAGTGAAGGGCATGTGCGACAGGGCAAAATGCCTAGATAGCATTGGCGTTTCTGAGAGCCAGTATTCAGATTCGTGTCAAGTTTCTCAGGTTCCATCAACTGGAAAATGCTACACACACTGAGTTAGCAAAAAGAGAGTCCATCATGTGAATGTTATCTCTATGGAAACTACAGAGTTCATACACATCAAGTTTTCTTTCCCCCTCCTTATTCTTATTTTGGTTAACTGCCATACAACGTGTGTGACAGAGCTCAGGGCTTCGCGTGAAATTACTTCTTCCGATATGAGAATACACATGGCTGGACGATCTCAAAGGAAGAAACAAATCGCTGAGGAAATTACTTCCGTTTCGGCATTTCAAAGGGCCGAACAGTGTTCCTCATCCAACATAAGAGCTTGTCTTTTGTTGTAACTTTTCTTGGGAACCCGACATCATGTAGTCGACCGGGAAGAGCTGCGTGATTTGATTGTAAGTCAGTCCGCTTCCTTGGGACACGTAAATCAATTCATCTGTATATGCAACGAACTGATTAGAACTAATGACTCCCTTTCGGTCTCCACCACTCTCTGAGTTGGAAACCAATGAATAAAATTAACATGACGAGGTGGGGCTGAAGGCAGCATCACCTCGTTGGTGCCGGGGGTGACTGGTCTTGCAACCACTGCCTGTTTTCCCAGTTAGCCCCTCTTCTGCACAGCAAGCAATTCAGACAGCCCTGCCAGGGTCTACTTCTGACCTGATGCTTGCTCCTCAAGGAGTGGTTTTTATGTGCGTGTTTTTTTGTTTTGTTTTCGTTTCACCTAAGGCCTTCTCATAACCCACCCCACAACTGCCTTCGGCAATTTTGATTTATTGGCACGATATTGGAAACAAGTGACTCGATTATCTCTGAAACCCTAATAGAGCTTTAAAATTGGTATGACTTATAGAGAAAGACAGATGCCATATGTTTTCACTCTTAGGTGGATCCTGAGAAACTTAACAGAAACCCATGGGGGAGGGGAAGGAAAAAAAAAAGAGGTTAGAGTGTGAGAGAGCCAAAGCATCAGAGACTCTTAAAAACTGAGAACAAACTGAGGGTTGATGGGGGGTGGGAGGGAGGGGAGGGTGGGTGATGGGTATTGAGGAGGGCACCTGTTGGGAAGAGCCCTGGGTGTTGTATGCAAACCAATCTGACAATAAATTTCATATATTGAAAAAAATAAATAAATAAAATAAAATTGGTATGACTGATCATGCTTTCAGACTGCAAGCAAACATCTTTCTTTTGTCCGCCAAATTATACGGTTTTCTGAAAATCAAGACACATGTCATATTCTATTCCTCGTGTGGCTAGCAACCTCCTCTGTGAACCTCCTATGGGTTCACATGTTTGCTGTTTTGTGCAAAGGGCTACGCTTATAAAAATAAAATCAAAAAAATAAAGGGCAGGGTGACCGGGTGGCGCAGTCAGTTAAGCGTCCGACTCTTGCTTTCAGCTCAGGTCATGATCTCACAGTTGTGAATGAGCCCTGAGATGGGCTCTGCACTGGGGGGGGCGGAGCCTGCTTAGGATTCTCTCTCTCCTTCTCCTTCTGCCCCTCCCCAACTCGTGCTCTCGCTCCCTCTAAATAAATAAATAGGTAAATAAGTAAATAAAGGCTACGTTTCTGATTTTCACAAATAAACGCAATGTTCATACCACCCAAGTTGTATCATCTTCGGTGAATTCAATTTCATAAATAAAGCATTTTGCCGGAATGGGCCCTTGAGGCATGCTCCATTTCAGGTTAACTTCCTCTGAGTTCTTCACAGTAAGACTAAGGTAGTCTGGTGGCAAAGGTTTAACTGAAAAGCAAAAGGAAACCGTTTCAACATGGAGGTTACGAAGTTGAGCGGTCGCTCTTATCAAAAGCTAGGGACACCTAGTGACGGAAGCCTCTAAGATAAATCAAGTGGCTCAAGACCAATCTCTATAATGTGAATTCATATCAAACCTGCTTGCCAACCAAGACCAATGTATTGAGAAACGTGGCTCTTTTGGAAACTAATTTTTTGGTAAGTCGCATATTGGCAAATATTAAAGTCCAAGAGAAAAGTTAGACGATCCAAAGCATTACAGTCATTTTTTCCATTTGGTAGCATTAGAAACAACTACCACAACCATTACTGCTACTGTTTTCATTAATAGCTAACTCTTATTTAGAGCGTATGGTGTGTCAGGCGCTGAACCAGGGGTAAACTCACTCATGTCTCACAATAAACCTATGAAGTGTCCTCTATTATCCTCATTTTACCGATAAGGAGATTGAAACAGATGCTAAAAGTAACTTGCCCAAAGTCATACAGCTAGAAAGTGGTAAATCCAAGATTCATAGCCAGGCATGACTAACTCTAGAACCTGTCATTCTCGTAACTGTCAGAACCAGGAGTTCAGACTCAGAATATACAACTATTCGCCTACTGACGTGTGAAATCCTCCATCATTAACACTAGACAAAAATACTGTACAGGAGACCGGCTTTTGGAAGCCGGGGAATACACTAAATTTGAAATAAAAATTCTAAAAAAATTATTCTTCATTCAATTCCTTACCCCTGTGCTTCTATATTTCATAAGAGGTTCTTCATAGGCTCGATTTGGCCCTCCTTTTTCTGGCTTTGCATTTCCATAAGTTTCCCTATATCTCTGTCTCCATCTTTTCTCTGCCATGTGGTTGTAAATGGACCAAGCTAGAAACATTTTAAAGTTGTTTAACTCACCTATATTTTGAAGCTGAAAAATAAAATAGCTGGGTCTGATAGGATGAGAGTCTGATGATCCATTAACACAGATGTAGAAATCTTTATAGTCTGATGCCTCCAAATGGGGAAACCTGCATCCAATATTTTGTCCATCAACCTTGATGTAATCAGGACACTGTGTGGCATGGTCCAAGCCGTCATACCTGTAAAAGAAGTATTGTTGAGAACTGTGTTTTCCAGTATCTTGCAGTATGGTGGTATTCAATTTTCAATTATCTTAAGATATCAAGTGAATAAAAAAGTCATGTAATGACATGCCATATTGATCGAGCACCAACTCTATGACAAATCCAATGTCATATGCTAGGGATACAATAGTAAGGAAAGCAGGCGTAGTCCATAATTTCGCAGAGATTACAATCTGGTGGGGGTTTTAACAAAATCTCAAAGATAAGGCAAGGATTCTTACTCATGCACTTAGGTTATGTTGACTTGCCCGTGGGATTTGTGAATCAAAGAGTAAGATTTCTATCTTAAAAACCCGGAGTTTACATACATAATCCTGGACGATACTGCCTTTTTTCTATTGTACCGGAGAACTTATATTAGAAGAAAGCAGATTTAAAAGCAGACTTACAAAATACTGTTATATTTAATAAAATGAATGAAATTCCTTTGAGGAGACAATGCACATCAAGAGATAAACCTCAGCAAAGTCAACAGAGGGGTCAAAATGAAAAAGAAGAGGGGCGCCTGGGTGGCTCAGTCGGTTAAGCATCCGACTTCAGTTCAGGTCATGATCTCACGGTTCGTGAGTTTGAGCCCCGCGTCAGGCTCTGCCCTCAAAGTGCAGAGCCTGGAGCCTGCTTCACATTCTGTGTGTCTCTCTCTCTCTCTGCCCCTCCTCTACTTAAGCCTTCTCTCAAAAACAAATAAATAAATATGTTTACAAATGTTTTTAATCACAAAAAGAGAAAGAAGAGCTGTCTGGCAAGTAAATATCTAATTTCCCATCCTCTCAGCCAAGAAATGTTGCCATATCATTGAAAGTTAACCTCTTTCCAGTAATAAGGATAACAGGAATTAGGGGGGATTTCCCTACTGATTTTCTAAAATTTTTTTTTTTTCAACGTTTATTTATTTTTGGGACAGAGAGAGACAGAGCATGAACGGGGGAGGGGCAGAGAGAGAGGGAGACACAGAATGGGAAACAGGCTCCAGGCTCTGAGCCATCAGCCCAGAGCCCGACGCGGGGCTCGAACTCACGGACCGCGAGATCGTGACCTGGCTGAAGTCGGACGCTTAACCGACTGCGCCACCCAGGCGCCCCATTGCGCCACCCAGGCGCCCCCCTACTGATTTTCAAAGCGACAAATGCCTGGTTTATTTTCCTAAAGAACAGCTTGCAATGCAAAATGTGACATCTGTAAAAGCAGTCAAAATCCCTTTTGAAATTAAGTCAGTCTAGCAGTTGGTAAGGTGCTGATTTCAAATATCCAGACTCTACTGAATTCACTTTATGCCAAGTATTTAGTTGGTTGCTGTTGTTTGTTTGTTACCCCAAGTTGTTACTTATTTTCATGGTGGGGGAGAACGTTTTATGATAGTGAAAATATACTTTATTTTTTAATACAATAGCTGATAACGATATACTGGCTGTAGAGAAAGAAAAGAAAATATGAGCATTCTATAATAAGCTGAAACTTGCCTTTTCAACCAGCCAAGTATTTACTTTGGACAGAACTAACTACTTGATTAGTTCACCTGATTAGAGTTTGGGAGACTTGAGTTTTAGGCTTGACTTGACCCAGATTTATGTTGTGCCAGTGGGTACCCTTATTTTCCAGCTTCTAAGATGTCAGTATTTCTCCCTCACTAGTAAAATGAAGATAATGCGGAAGAGGGCAGGGACTTTGCTTATTCACACTTTCAGCCTTTTTATCTAGAACAATGCTGGCATTTAACAACTTCTTTATATTTGTTGAACTAATGAAAAAATAAATTAGACCATAGAAATTGACCCCTCTGATTCCAGATGAAAAAACTGAGACCCCCAAAAAAGGAAGACTGCTTGCCCAAGACCACTAAGTTAAATGATGCCAGAGCAGGGATTAGAACCCAGTTCTCAGGATGCTTAATAGCTTATACCTATCACTTACATATTATCATTTTTCTAAAGAAAAAAGCCAATATAACTTGGGCCTGAAACTCACAAAGAGTTACACTTTGTCCTCTCTTGCTTTTTACTGTTATTTAATAAATGCATAAATTCCAATACATACTTATCAGTGTACGGATACTCTCATCATTTGTGTCATTCATTTAATGAATATTTTGTGATAATCTACTATGGGCCATAGCACAGCTGAGACAGCTAAGAGAAATGTAAGAAACAGTTCCTGCCCACCAATCTCTTAAAAATTTAAGGGAGCAGGGGCGCCTGGATGGCTCTGTCGGTAAAGCACCTGACTTCAGCTCAGGTCACGGTCCCTTGGTTTGTGAGATCAAGCCCTGCATCAGGCTCTGTGCTGACAGCTCAGAGCCTGGAGCCTGCTTCCAATTCTGTGTCCCTCTCTCACTCACCCCTCCCCTGCTCGTGCTCTCTCTCTCTCTCTCTCTCTCTCTCAAAAATAAATTAAACATTAAAAAAGTATTTTTTAATTTAAGGGAGGAGACAAAGCGCACAATACGTGACAAAAATTTAAATGCCATCCAGACAAGTAATTGAGAGCTATAATGTGTAATAGTTCAGAGAAAAACTGAACAGAAGTTGATATGATCAATAAAGGGTTAATGAAATTGAATACCAGATGGGCTTTGAAAGACAGATAAGAGTTGGTGAGAAAGCCAGAGGACATTCCAGATAGCAATGCACACAGAGGCATAAAAGATCCTAACACGGGTGAGAAAAAAAACGTAGAGATGGGTCTAAATGGGGTGGAACATTCACACTGGTGACAGGAAAAGGTCATGTTGGGAAAGCAGTGATACAGAGAGGCAGAAATTTGAACGCCACCTTAGATTTTTATCCGGGAGGTAATGAGTAGCCACTCGAAGTTTTGGAGCAAAAGAGTGGCATATGAAAATAGGAAGATAGGAAGATAAATCTGGCTACAGCGTGCAGAACGAATAGGACACGAAGAGATGTGCGACCTTAAAAAGGAGTGTCAGAACGCAGGGTTCAATGTTACCGTGAAACAATGAAGCAATGGAGGAGATGGGAGATTCAAGACGGCTGTAAGTTTCCAAGC
Source organism: Lynx canadensis (assembly GCF_007474595.2). NCBI lineage: Eukaryota > Metazoa > Chordata > Mammalia > Carnivora > Felidae > Lynx > Lynx canadensis. Next base: position 91,866,681 of record NC_044321.2, read on the forward strand.
CTCAGTGGTCATTAAAAAAGAGAAGTCAGAAAAAGGATCCAGTTGTAACAGGTGCCTGCTTTTTAAAAGGCGCGAGTATAGAATATGCCGAAAGTTTTGAGGCTATAATCCTATGTATCTGAAGAACACAAAATTTAATCCGGCACGGGAACAACGTTGCCATCTTTCTATCACCCAGAGAGTGCCTTTCCAGTAGCTACAGCCTAAACCTACTTCTTCCCGTCGAAAACTCCAAATAAGTGTAAACAACCTTCATCGTAAATGCAGCTCTGAAGAATACTGTATTTCATTTAGTGAAAATACTACTCATACAGCAGATTCGTTTTTATAGATATTTTCTTAATATGGGATTCTTATTATAAAAATACTTACCAGTAAAACAATTGATAACTGGTATGAAAATGGACACCCAGACCAGGTTTCCAGGAGCAGAGTAAATATTGCCAGTTGTAATACACACAATCCATTTCCTGAATCTTGGTTTCCTGACTTCCTAAGGAATGAATGAACTGTCAATGCTTGAAAGGCACGGGGATGACTCATTTGGGAAGTCACTGTGCAATTTTAATTCATTTCTTTTGACCCCCTCCTTTTCATTTAGCAGTCAACATAATCAGAACTATACCAAAAGGAAGTTGTTAGAGATCACTTCATTGTAAGTGGGGCATGCAAAATCAAAACCCTTTGAGGGCTCATTTAACGATACTAGCGTAAGCATATGCAAAAGCACTAAATGACTATTTCCATGATGCTCTGAGCAGTTGAGTAAACACTCGCATGCGTATTTACTAATATGACTCCCAAACTGGGAACTATATTAACCTAACAAGATGGGTTTGCTGATGTAAAGGATTCAAAAAGGCCAGTCACCCACTCCTAAAAAGAATTCTATTTGTTGCCACACATTCACTTCTACATGCAGTCTGACACATGAGAGTTAAGGGGCCTTATTTCCCATATGGATTGTCCTGGCAGTATTCAATATGAAAGGAGAGCTTTGTTTTAACCTTGTGGTGATTTCCAGTAAGTAGCTTCTGACCATAAACTTTGAACTTCTGATCCATTCGTGCAGTGCGGGGGCAGAAGCGTGTGTATCTTTGCTTCAACGCCTTTGTTAAGATCAAACCCGTCGTTGTAATGTAGATTCTTGGTAATGATGGTCTGTTCCATAAGAAGATGAGACAAAGTCAAGCTTATAAGCAGAGACAGCATCGTGAGCCACATTATTACGGCTAAGAAGTCACGGGGGGGGGGGGGGGGGGGGGTTCTGAGTGTCTAAGAAATTCCTCATGATTATCTGATACAAAGCCCTAGATACAATCCTGGCAGAGCTCATTTGTGCATATTACATCATGCGGTGAGATCGTTTGAATCTTAATATATTATTCAAAATAACCCCCAAAAATTCTGAAAAAGAGACTCTACGGCAGGAACCTGACCTATAATGAAGTTGAAATCAAGAGAATTTTCAGATACCATATGCATATTACATGACAGATGACTTATCACATTTCAAATATCACATGAACGCTTCAGGAATCATATACAGGGAAATCTGGGAGGCAACTGGACTACAGTCATGTCATTTATCCTTGTGTTCCCGATACGTAGCCAAGTGCGTGGTACAAAAGGATCCTCCATAAATGTTTGATTTGAATGGTCTCTTGAAACTGCCTAGCTGAATTAGGAAGGTAACAGTATGCTTCGCAAAACAAAAATCTTTGAGCATGCCTGACTCTGTAGTTAATAAGTCAATAAATGTCCACTGAACACTTACTATAATATATGCAAAGGACTGTGCCGTGTTCTATGGGGCCAGTACAAAGATAAATGAGGCTTAATTTTTACAAACAGAAAGCTCACAGTCCAGTAGCATACATAAGACCCGTATAGAAGCATATAAGTAACTGGAAAATACAATAAAATGTGTATTATTCAAGTCCATATTCCATGGGTGGGACCACGTATTTTGTTTCCCCTGGACTTCTAATGGTAGTCTTAATACTGGGGAGGATGCAAATAGATGTGGCAGGACGCGGGAGATAGCAGCGGGCACGGCACCTTCTTATTTCTTAATAATAGCTACGGAGAGACAGGAATTAGAATGGACAGGGACATTAAAAATCACAAGAAAGCTCCTCATAATCGCACTGCTATTGCAAGATATCGCAAGTGTGTGCTTTACTTACCTTCCAGTCTTCACTATCAATGTTTCGGTATTTTAATTCATATTCTACTGTGCATTCCTCAAACTTATCCAGAAACAGTGGAGGTTGCCATTGCAAACAGAGATAACCTAAGTATCCTGGGTCTACTATCTCAAAATCCTGAGGAGGATTAACTGAAAGAAAATCCATAAAACATTTTTACTTTTTTGTCCTGTCTCTTACGACAAAAATTGCTAAGTCTAGATTACTTCCCTATGTCCATCAGCTGGTGAATGGAGAACTAAACTGTAGTACATCGATACAATGGAATATCATCAGCCGTAAGGAAGAGGGACGTAGTGATACAAGCTACAGCATGCAAGCACCTCAAAAACATTAAGCTAAATGAAAGACGCCAGTCACAAAAGAATCACGTGAGACCAATTTACATGAAATACCCAGAAGACGCAAATCCATTGAGACAAAAGTCAATTCGTGGTTGCCCGGGGGGCTGGTGGAAGGGAAGAATAACAGATGACTGCTGATTAAAGATTTGATTTTTTTTTTTTTTTTTTTTTTTTTTGGAGAAATAGAAATATTCTGGAACTGAGGAGTTGGGGCTGTTACACAACTCTGTGGATATGCTACAGACCACTGAACGGTACACTTTAAAAATTTTTTTTAATGTTTATGTTTGAGACAGAGAGAGACAGAGCATGAGTGGGGGAGAGACAGAGAGAGAGGGAGACACAGAATCAGAAGCGGGCTCCAGAAGCTGTCAGCGCAGAGCCCGACGCGGGGCTCGAACTCATGAAGCAGCGAGTTCACGACCCGAGCGGAAGTCGGATGCTCAACCGACTGAGCCACCCAGGCGCCCCTGAACAGTACTCTTTAAAAGGCTGGGTTTTATGTTATGTAAATCATATCGATAAAGCTGTTAAAAAGTCTAGATTACTGCTATATGCAAACATGACTTTGCCTAGCGCGGTACTAAGTTTTCATAGATACAAGAAATTCAACATGGAGTTATCTCTGTGGTTATGTAGACCAGAATTTGCCCTAGGATGGGAGCACTTGATTATGTAAACCTAATAGCAAGAGCCAATCAGTATTAATTCAGTGTTTACTATATACATATAACATCCTGGCAAAAGGGATAGAAAACGTAAAATATGACTACTATGGCTAAATGCCTGAAGAATTATTAACAAGCAGATCTTGTTGTTCAATTCTGGTTAACTGAACCCTCTAGCTAACTAAAGTTCAGAGCTATTCCTAGAGTATGGCCAACCAGGGCCATTCTCTGGACGGACTTAAGAAAAACTGTCAGGCAGCTGAGCAGAGTGGCATTAGGAAAAAGCCCGTTTTATTTGGGGGTGGGGGAGGTAAGGAACAGCGCAAGGCAATAGCTCCTCCATCTAGTGATTTAAAAAAAAAAGCTTTTTAATGTTTATTCATTTTTGAGAGACAGAGAGAGACAGAGCGCCGGTGGGGAAGGGGCAGAGAGAGAGGGAGACACAGAATCCGAAGCAGGCTCCAGGTTCCAAGTTCCAAGCTGTCTGCACAGAGCCAGACACGGGGCTCGAACTCACGAACCGTCAGATCATGACCTGAGCCGAAGTCTGACGCTTAACTGACTGAGCCGCCCAGGCGCCCCCATCTGGTGACTTAAAAAGCAAACAAACAGGGGCGCCTGGATTCTGTGTTTCCCTCTCTCTGTCGCCCCCTCCCCCGCTCATGCTCTCTCTCTCTCTCTCTCTCTCTCTGTCTCTCTCTCAAAAATAAATAAACATTAAAAAAAATTTTAAGGGGCGCCTGGGTGGCTCAGTCCGTTGAGCGTCAGACTTCGGCTCAGGTCACGATCTCACGGTCAGTGAGTTCGGGTCCCACATCGGGGACAGCTGACAGCTCGGAGCCTGGAGACTTTTTCGGATTAGGTGTCTCCCTCTCTCTCTGCTCCTCCCCCACTCACGCTCTGTCTCTCTCTGTCTCTCAAAGGTGAATAAATGTAAAAAAAAATTTTTTTTTAATTTAAAAGATAAAAAGCAAACAAACAATTCTATAAACTTTTCTATTACTAGCAAATCTAATAGCACTATAGTGCCACCCTCATGTTGCCTTTCTGCTAATAAATTCATTTCGGCCCATTTATTTTAATGCTGGATTTCTTAATACTTATTGAGGTGAAGAACCCACAAAAAAAAAAACTGTGGCACAAATTATACTTTGATATTGGGACACCCGTGTACCAACAAAGAAGGTCTTCTACTGAGGTTGAAATGACAATCCCACTGCTTCAACTCTTACGGATAGAAATCTTTGTGAAATACATTGTTCTGATTACCTTCTGCAATAAGAAAAATTCAGTAGACATGATTTAGCAATTCTGTGGTCATTTTTAACTTTTACTTGAATCTGTATATTTTTCGTATGTATCTAATTGCCTTAAAAGTTAAGGATAGCAAATAAAGAAAGTTTTCCAGTGAGCTGAGTAACAGGCAATGAGGCGTCACATAAGCAACTTATTTCTTAGAAGACTATACAAAAAGGTATGGAAAGTGTCTTTTAGCTTGGCTTTCACTCTGCAAAGTGTTCGTTATCATTAGTTACCTCATGTGTGAGGCTGGCTAGTGGGAACATCTTTTGTGTATGGACTTCCTGAAATATTTCCAGTAACAATCCATCTACTTATTACGCATTTTAACAGGGTAGGTTGAAAAGACAGTTAAGGGGCGCCTGGGTGGCTCAGTCGGTTAAGCGTCCGACTTCCGCTCAGGTCACGATCTCGCGGTCCGTGAGTTCGAGCCCCGCGTCCGGCTCTGGGCTGACGGCCTGGAGCCTGCTTCTGGTTCTGTGTCTCCCTCTCTCTCTGCCCCTCCCCCGTTCGTGCTCTGTCTCGCTGTGTCTCAAAAATAAATAAACATTAAAAATTTTTTTTTTTAAAAAGAAAAGAAAAAAAAAAAAAAGAAGACAGTTAATACCCCAAATTTTAAAACGACTCCGTTGTTGCTTTACCTTTTATCTCAGCATTTGAAGACACAGAACTAAATGCTGTGCAAATGAGTAGGCTATAGAAGCATAGGACGTCCAAATGAACGAAAGCCATTTCTCCAAGATTCAATACCTTGAAATAGCCACTCTGAGAAGGAAAAATACAACATTTTAACTTTGTCTTACTTCAACCAACCAAATGACTCAATGTAATTAAAAATGCATTCGGAAACTCCTGTGCGCTTTCTCCCAGGATTTGGAAAAACTGCCCCTTTGAACGTGGAAACCAAAAAAAATCAAGTTTGGAACCGAAAAACTGGAAAGGGAGGATTCTAGTCTCGTTTTTCTACAAGAGCATGAAAAAGGCAAAACAAATGTACCCCAAACCCCCCACATCCCTTCATACCCACCCCACCTAAGGAGACCTTCCCGTACATGGCATGCTAGAGCCAGGATAAGATGACTTCAAATAGCCTTCAGCCTGAAGACTGACTGAGCCAGACCCACCAGAGTGTCACTGGCTCACAGTGGGAATTATGAGATCATCGATCTCCGTAGCAATCCTCTCTCCTAGCAACAAAGAAAATACACTGATACATATACTCTTTTTTGAGATTTAAAAAGTGTTTGAAAGTTATCTGACAGCTAAGAAAGCATAGAGACTACACCAAAGCCTCGGATACCTCTTTGCTCCATTTCTTCATAAATATTAAATCACTGTCCTCTACTCTTTCCTGGAAACATCTTCACAGTTGCCCTGACCAGAAACCTGGGCATTTTTCTCAACTCCTCCCTCTCCCATATAGCCTCTCCATTATCACTGCCCCTTCCACGATGAGGATCTTCTCGTCAGGATCTCATCATCCAGTCTTTCCTGCCTCCAAACCGTTCTCCATACCACGCACAGCAAGAATGACTTCTCTAAAAGGCAAATCTCACTTTTCACCCTTCTTAAAACAACACTTCACTGTCATTGAATACAACCTAACAATCTTTACTTTCTTGAAGGATATTGATTGATCAGAATTTAAAGGATTCGTGTCTCCACATACCTACTTGATCAAAAACCACTCTCCTTTCAAAGAAAAATCGCTACTCCCAGCTCTGTACCTCTCCTTGCGTCTATATTCCTGGAACCAACAATTTCACAGGAAGTTAAGGAGTAAAGATCACTATTCCAACATTCAGGGATTACCTTTTTTTTTCTCCGGTATAAATTCACCAAGTAGGAGAGACCCTCTCTCCTGTACCACCCTCTTCAACCTACCTGGCCAATCTGTAATGTTCTAATGTTGGTAAGTTTCCATTATTACATCATAGAATCTTGGGACCAAACTATTAAAACCAGCATGTATATTGGAGACATTAGCCCAGTCACGTTTACATATTGGGAAGTAAAACTCAGACTTGCTCAAGATTACAGAGCAAGTTAGTAGCAGGGCTGAAGTAGGACAGAACTATGATTCCTAATCCAGTGTATTTCCACCCCTCTTATGCTGGATCCCACAAGTTTGACGATCATGAACGCTTTTCCTCTGGGACTCCAGTATTTAAGTCTTCCTTCAATTAGCTAGCGGGGCTGAATCACAATACCATGCTATTTTTTCTAGGTCTCATAAAAGCATAACAGAACAGTATTTCTCTTCCTGGGGTCCGATAAACCTCTCTCTTCAACTGCCCCTTCCCCACGTGCAAACCCTCCACTGTCCTCTGAAGCACCTGTACGTAGTAGGTAGGTCTGGTCAACAGACCTTCCACAGAGCTGCTCTCATGGATTGAGGTGAACACACTGGTTACTTTTGCATCCAAGGCAGCAATCGGTCTGACGAAGGGAAATCCTTTCCTATTACCAATAAGGACTACGACGATCAGACCCCCCCCCTTAAACGGCTCCCAGAGACGTCTTAAAGTTCTCTCCCCCGAATCAGTCTGTCCTTACGTATTTCATAGCCCGGGGTCATGTGAAGTACAAATGGCAAGGGTTAAAAATCCCTCGTTTGGGGGAGCCTGGGTGGCTCAGTCAGTGAAGTGTCCGACTCTTGATTTGGGCTCAGCACTTCCTAGATCAGCCCAATGCATTTACAGTTACGGTCCCACTCAGACTTTCTCACACAAATGAACATGAAGACAACTCTCTGCTTGGCTTCTGGGTTACAAGATTGCCGCTTGTGTAGTGAGGTACTTTATATACTATGTGGTTACCAGGAAAGACAATTTTTCACAAGCGAGGAAGGGACCTGAAGACAAAGGGAAGACGGGGGGTGAAGATGCAGGCACACAAAGTTTAAAAATCGTTTCTGATATACTCTCCACTCCCAGCCCACAGTTAGCAGCCACGCATCTCGTCTCAACTCGTTGTTTTTTCAAAAGGAGGAAATACCACGGGAGAAAGGTGACTTGTCCAAACTCACACAACTTGTTGGTGGCAGAGCTAGGACTGAAAACCAGCTCTCATGAGCCCTTCTCACTGACTCGAAAATAAATTTTCTTTTTATAAGGAGGCTGTCCTACACCTACCCGTCTTACCAGAAGCCTCCCCTGAACCTCGGTCCACGTACTCTCGCCACCCAAACCATCAACCCACCACACAGTTTTACCATTACAACATTTTTGGCAGGGTAATACTCCAACAACCTTTCACTGAGCACCTTTGTTCTGCCGCAGCCCTCGATGATAACCAGTATGCTAGGCATTTTCCGTTCCTAAGATCAGTGTGGATGGCAGCTTCCTGTTTCTACCCACTCAGTTTCACACAACATTACTGCCTAAACTATTTCCCACTGAGAATCTCCTTTGGAATGGCACGCCTAAACTATTTCCTGTTTTCAGCCTCACTTCCCATCTCTTCAAAGCCGTGCTTCATAATCCCCTTGTTCTAGGAGCTGGCTGGGATAATCTTGGCATAACTGGAGAAACTCCAGGTACTTACCAATTATCTGGTTTCTCAAGAAATGAGTTATCATAGGCAATTATCACAGGTCTTCTTTTTTTTTCTCTTCTCCACTTTGGAGACATTAATTAGAATCTCTAATACTTCCCTTCCTGTCTTATAATCAAGCACACTGGAACAAAAAAAAAAAAAAAAAAAAATAGATAGGTGCTCCTGAAATAGCCAGCAGGCCAGAATACAGATTCTACAAGTCACAAGATGGGGGAGGTTATGGGCGGGGCAAAAAGCAACTAAAACAAATTCAGAATCACAGCATTGTATGTAAAAGCTGACAGGACTAATTGATCTTTGGAGAAACAAATAGATAGGTAGCTGAGGAACCTGTTATATTAAAAGGCACAATGGTGTATCAAACTGGATTTCGGCCCTGCCTCGACCACTAATGGTCTTGGAGGGAAATTATAATTCAATTTCCATCTATAAAATGGAGGTGAGGATGCAGCCTGGAAGACTTGGGCTGAAGATTAAATGAGACAATGTATGTGAATGTATGCTCTGAGCATGCTCTGTATGCTTCTGAGCACCTGGCTACTAGTCAAAAATTTGAAAATAACTTGTTGCAACCCTACACATTTGCCCCTACTAATTCAGCAACATTGACCCGTCCACCCGTTGGTAAGTAGACACTTATTATTAACCTCCAACTTCCCCCACCCTTGTTCATACGTCAGTTGCGTTTACTGATATGTGTCTTCATAATAATTAATTTCAGGCGTTCGCCTCTCTTTTCACAGCTTACGAAGAATGTACTGAATTATTTCAACACCCCTGCAGGTGTATAAGGTTGGTATTAAATATTTACAATCAGTAAAACTGGGGCTTAGAGAGGTCCCACCAGCTGGTACGAATCTGTGTTGAAAGGCAAGGCAAAAGAAGTAAGGGACAGAAAAATGTGGCAAGGCTGAGAAGGTAGTCACTCGCATAATATGGCTTTGTAGAAAAGTTCCTTTCCTACCTTGACAAAGAAATACAGAAAGATTATTCCAAAGCATATGAAATGACCGCAGGTCGTCGTTTTGTTTGTCAAGGCAGCAACCACGTTACAGAGACAAATACCTATTGATTAGAAAATAATGAATGGAGTTTGACAATGTCCCTCAGATGACTTCTTCAAAAAAAAAAAAAACACGTACAAAAAAGTATGGCCATGTTATTTATGTTGCCGTCAGACTGAAAAAAATCAGCGTTATAAAACTTGAAACCTTCCATTCACAGTATTTAAAGTGTCTAGAGAAACAGCCAGAACAGTAAGAATAGGGCTGGGAGAAAAAAGAAAATGGCAACATCTCTAGAGAAGTAGAGCTTGAGGAGAGAAAAATGGAAACGTGGAGGGACCAATTTCCTCTCATATCAGTTAATCCGCTGTGTATCCATCCATGGTTTCAGGATGTGACTCAAAAGCACTAGCTTCCTGAATAACGAATCTTGTTTCAAGGAGACTATCCAACATGTACAAAGGTCTATTCATAGCTTCTGGCATATGGCCATGACTCAGCATCATAATCAGCACCTCTGGAACCGGCCAGACCCCGAGGCCTGACGACATGCTGAGATCAATACAAATACACGGCTCGGTAACAGTACAGTCACATAGGAACGAGTGGTGAGTCAAATCTGATTTAGATAATAACTAGCAAATAATCTGTTCTTCAGACAGATTCATCGTTCTTGCCACTCATCAAGTGTGATTCATTTCCCGCAGAAACACACAGAAACATTAGACACATGCTGAATGACAACAATCACTGTAGACCAAGGAAGGAGAGGTAGGATCTCTCTTCAACAAATATCACTTTAACAACTGGTTCTGTATAACATGACATTGCATATTGATATTTATGAAATATGTTCAATGAATCTTGTAAAACATAGGTCAGTCATCTTACTCCCTCATTTTTCTTTTACATTTTTTTCAATGTTTATTTATTTTTGAGAGACAGAGAGAGAGAGACCGAGCGTGAGTTGGGGGAGGGGCAGAGACAGAGGGAGACGCAGAATCGGAAGCAGGCTCCGGGCTCTGAGCTGTCAGCGCAGAGCCCGACGCGGGGCTCGAACCCACGGACCTTGAGATCATGACCTGAGCCAAAGTCAGACACTTAATCAACGGAGCCACCCAGGGATCCCCCCCCACCCCGTTCTTTTTTTAGATGGTTTCCTATAAGACATCCTGAGTTCATCCAGCTAACAAGTTTCCTAAAGCACTCTCAAAACCAGTGAATTCGGTTTTGAGCTACAACGGCAACTGCCAGGTCCACAGTGTTAATTCATGAAGCAGTTTACACATTTCAGAATTAGTCCCTCATCTGAGCTGATCAGAGCTTTATTAGTTCATAATCCCACCCACCAAACCACCAACAGGCTTTTGCAACCCTTTAAAAAACTCCCCCACTTCATCCACTTTTTAGAACTGGTCAAATTGCTATTATGAAATATACCTTACATGCTATTCAAGTGAAGTCATACTGTAGAGCAAAGCAGTTATCTTGAAAGGCACCACTTCTCTGGAACTAGGAAAACAATCTCTTTTGTTCAACACCCTTCTCATTCCCAGATGCTCCCAAATACGTGTCAGCAAGCAAACACTGTGTACTCAAAACATTCACTTCGCGTAACAATTTCAAAAGTAAATAATAGAGTGTGCCCCACCCCCTCGAATTAAGTAAAAACAGAATACAAAATGTACAATTGTACAATAATAGCAGGTTTTATGTGACTTCAAGATTATTCTACCAGTATGTTCCTTCATGTTCATGAGGCTTCAGTTGTAAATACATGAAAATACGATATTATACTGTGTATAGTACCATTAATTATAGAAAAGAATGTTAACGAAAACATATAAATATTTCTATTGTGTATTCATTATTTACCAATTAGTTTTGGAAGCCTACCACATGCCAGGCAATCTTCCAGGCATGAGGGATACAACAGGGAATAAGACAAAAACACCTGCCCTTTTGGAACTAACTTTCTGGTGTGGGAGACAGACGATAAACATATCAGATCGTTATAATTTCTATCAAGAAAAATAAAGCAGGATAATTTGAAAGAGAGTAATGAGGACTCCTTTTAAATAGGGTGGTCAGGGAATGCCTCTCTGAAAAAGTGGCATGAAGGACTTCCATGAAGTGAGGAAATGAATCAGGTAAAGACACAGGAGAAGAATCTTCCAGGCAGAAGGAATAGCACAATCGAAAGCCCTGAGGTGGGAATCAGCTTCGCAGTTCTAGAAATAGCAAGCCCAGTAGGACAGAAAAGAGAAAAGGTTAAATGATCTCATAAAGATAAGCAGACCATGGTACCGAATTTCCCATTTATTTTAGTAGAGGGGGAGGCAGTTGCACAGTCGTGAGTATGGTCACATGATGTAACTTACATTTTCACAGGCTGCTCTGTACGGAAGGAAGAGGTAGGAGCAATAATGCAGATCAGAGCTGACGGTGACACGGATCAAGCTGAAGGCAGTGGAGACCCTGATGGGATCTACCGATGGACTGAGTGTAGAGTATCAGAGGACGATGCCTCTATTTTTGTCATGGGCAACGGGATCATTGTTGATGGGGCCTGGGGATGATGGACAAGAGTTCAGCTTTGGATGATTCAGTTTAAGCTGCCTAACTCAACACCCAAGGGGAGAAGATGAATAGGCGGTTGGACATCTGACTCTGGAAATTCAGGGAAAGACCAGAGCTACAGATATATATTTGACAGTCACCAGTATATAGATAGTATTAAAGCCACATGAACAATTGAAGTCCCCTAGGGCATACTATAAAGTAGATGAAATAAAGAAAAGAGAACCAAGGCCTGAGATCTGGGACACTCTAATATACAGAGGTCAAACAATGAGGATATACCAACAAGGGAGACTAAGGCGAGGCCAGGGAGGTAAGAGGAAAACGTCTAGAGTTTTTGGTGCCCCAGAAACCATGTAAAGAAAATGGTTCAAGGATAGAATGATAGACAATGTCAAAAGCTGCTGACAGGACAAATAAGATGAGGCCTGAGAATGGTCTAATAGATTGGGAAAATGGGAAATAACTGGGGACCCTGATAAGGGAAAAAGAGTATCTGGAGCAAATCTCAGATTCAAGTGGGTTCACAAAAGGATAGATGGGCAAATGGAAACCATGAGTATAGATAACTCTGCTGAGGAGTTTGCTATAAAGGGACACAGGTGCTCCATTTTTTTTTTTCCAAATTTTTACTTAAATTCAAGGTAGTTAACATATGATGTAATATTGGGTTTCAGGAGACTGTACTGATTCATCACTTACCTAGGACACCCAGTGCTCATCCCAATCCCAACAAGTACCCTCCTTAATGCCCATCCCCCATCTAGCCCATTCCCCCACCCCCCTCCCCTCCATCAACCCTCAGTTTGTTCTCTATAGTTAAGAGTCTCTTATGGTTTGCCTCCCTCTCTGTTTTTATCTTCTTTTATTTTTCCTGCCTTTCATTTTTAAAACACCGAAACATTCTCTCTTCTCAATACACTTTCATTAGCTCTTCAGCTTCAGAATAATACTTCCCATGGTCACTTGAAGATTAAACCGGTTTTGGAACCTTGTAAGCTTACTTTTTAAAAGTGCTTATGACAGGGACAACTGGGTGGCTCAGTTGGTTAAGCTTCAGACTGTGGCTCAGGTCATGATCTCTTGGTCTGTGAGTTTGAGCCCCGGGTCAGACTCTGTGCTGACAGCTCAGAGCCTCGAGCCCGCTTCAGATTCTGTTTTTCCCTCTCTCTCTCTGCCCCTCTCCCACTCATGCTCCATGTCTCTCTCCCTCTCTCTCTCTCTCTCTCTCTCTCTCTCTCTCAAAAATGAAAAAACGTGGGGCGCCTGGGTGGCTCAGTCGGCTGAGCATCCGACTTCGGCTCAGGTCATGATCTCACAGTCTGTGGGTTCGAGCCCCGCATCAGGCTCTGTGCTGACAGCTCAGAGCCTGGAGCCTGTTTCAGATTCTGTGTCTCCCTCTTTCTCTGACCCTCCCCTGTTCATGCTCTCTCTCTGTCTCAAAAATAAATAAATGTTAAAAAAATTAAAAAAAAAATGAAAAAACGTTAAAAAATTTTTTTAACTGCATATGACAAAAAAAGAGTTATTTTTGTACTTGTATGCAGGCAGAGATTGTTTTCCAATGGACTTATTGCCCTTCCTAAAAATGAATTTCCTATTTTAAGACAACTGGTTCTTTATAATCATCTGCTTAAAAGCTCTAACTAAATCCACTTCATAATCCTAAGTGATAGATCTACCTACCTACCCACTTTCTCACTGTTTTTTTGTTTTGTTTTGCTTTGCTTTTCATTTTGAGACAGAGAGAGCGTGAGTGGAGGAGGGGCAGAGAGAGAGAATCTCAAGCAGGCTCCACGCTGTCAGTGCCGAGCCGGACACGGGGCTCAAACTCACAAAGCATGAGATCATGACTTGAGCCGAAATCAAGAGTCAGACGCTTACCTGACGGACCCACTCAGGCGCCCCTCTCACTGTTTTCGATAGCTGTTTTTGAACCTGGCTGGGTTAGACCATGTTTCCTAAGTGACTTTAGAGTCTTCTCATCAAAACGGAATCTCCGAGTCTCTATTTTTCTAATCTGTCTGATGGCTGTATGGATGCTGACACGGTCATAGGCATCCATCCAGATCTTCATTTCCCAGACATTTCCTGAGCATCCATTTTGCACTCAAGGCTACAGATACGAAAACAAGCAAAACGCACTGTTCCCTACGCTCGAGCCTACTCAAGGAGCAGTCAGAAACACAGTTACTCACTACACTCCAAGTAGAGTGGCCAAAATCTGGAACGCCACCAACAACAAATGATAAAGGGGATGTGAAGCGACAGGAACGATCATTCATCGCTGGTGGGAATGCGAAACAGTACAGCCACTTTGGAAGACAGTGTGGTGAATTCTTCAAAGCTAAATATATTCTTACGATACCACCTAGCAATCGTGCTTGTTGGTATTTACCCAAAGAAGTCAAAAGCTATGTCTACACAAAAATCCGAGCGTGGATGTGTTTAGCAGTTTCATTCATGATTGCCAACACTTGGAAGCAACCCAAGATGTCTTTCAGGAGGTGAATAGATCCGTAAATTATAGTACATCCTGACAGACAATGGAATATTATTCAGTGCTAAAAAGAAATGAGTTATCAAGCCATGAAAAGACATGGGGGGGGGGGGCTCTTGGGTGGCTCAGTTGGTTAAGTATCCGACTCCTGAGTTCAGTTCGGGTCATGATCTCATGGTTCGTGGGTTCGAGTCCCGCATCGTGCTCTGTGCTGACAGCTAGGAACCTGGAGCCTGCCTCCTCTTTCTGCCCCTCCCCCACTCACACTCTGTCTCTCTCTCTCTCTCAAAAATGAATAAACATTAAAAAAATTTTTTAAAAAAAAGACATGGAGGGGGCGCCTGGGTGGCGCAGTCGGTTAAGCGTCCGACTTCAGCCAGGTCACGATCTCGCGGTCCGTGAGTTCGAGCCCCGCGTCGGGCTCTGGGCTGATGGCTCAGAGCCTGGAGCCTGTTTCAGATTCTGTGTCTCCCTCTCTCTCTGCCCCTCCCCCGTTCATGCTCTGTCTCTCTCTGTCCCAAAAATAAATAAACGTTGAAAAAAAAAAATTTAAAAAAAAAAAAAAAGACATGGAGGAGCTTTAAACACCTATTACCTAGTGAAAGAAGCCAATCTGAAAAGGCTACATACTGTATGCTTCCAGCTATATGACATTCTGGAAAAGGCAAAAGCATGAAGATCATAAAATGACCAAAGGTTGCCAGGGGTTGGAGTGAGGGAGAGGGATGAACAGGCAGAGCACAGAGAATTTTTAACGCAGTTTGTGTCTACACAAAACGAAGACCAACATTTCTGAACATCTTTTCAGCTACATGACATGTGCTTAAGTTCTGACCCAAAAGATATAAACGGAAGTGTTATCTCCAATCTCTGGGTCATGCCTTTAGAAAGGGTGATCCTTGGAGCGCCTGGGTGGTTCAGTCTGCTAAGTGTCTGACTCTTGATTTTGGCTTAGGTCATGATCTGAGGTCATAGTTGGGAGATCAAGCCCTGTGTTGGGCTCTGCGTGGAGTGTGGAGCCTGCTTAAGATTCTCTCTCTTTCCCTTTGCCCCTTCTCTCTCTCTCTCGTTCTCTGTCTCAAACAAACAAACAAATAAATAGCAAACAAATAAAAAAATAAAATAAAATAAAAAGAATGGACCTTTTCATTACATTTTTTTTTTTTAACGTTTATTCATTTTTTGAGAGACAGAGCGTGAGTGGGGGAGGGACAGAGAGAGGGAGACACAGAATCCGAAGCAGGCTCCAGGCTCTGAGCTGACAGCACAGAGCCCCATACGGGGCTCGAACTCACAAACAGTGAGATCATGACCCGAGCCGAAGTCAGACGCTCAACCGACTGAGCCACCCCGGCGACCCCCGAGAATGGACCTTTTCTCCTTTCCCCATTCTGCTGCTTAGAATATGGTCTTGGCAGTGAGCCACCTTTGAACAAGTAGATGAGGGAAACACCCTAGGTGTGGCAGAACAACAAGTTCAGAGTAGCCCAGGGCTCTTGACCTCATGCAATAAAGCTGCATATTCTTTCTGCAGCCTTGGATTAGCTACCTCAAGACAGTCATGTGAGAGCAAAATAAACCACTTTCTTATTTAAGCAAAACCCATAACCTAACTAGAGAAGTATTTAGCATTGTGTATTAAAATACTTTAAAAGTTCATAACCCTTCAAGCACAAATTTCCAAGAAATAAAAGAACTTTGCATTATTACAGTCCAACCCCTCATTTTCTACGTAGCCTGAGTCAGAAGCTCGTTCCTGTAAAGGGCCACAATTAAGCTGATGCCGCACTTCCTTTGACTGAAGCCTCCAAACAGATACTTCGGGCAGGGGAGGGGAGAACATACTGAACCACCCCACTTGCAAATATTACAGCCACAAAACGCCACAGCAGAAACTTTTCACCAAACACACACACACACACACACACACACACAGAGTCATCCACAAGAGGATCTAAGTCGTCAAGGACTCTCCAAGGCCCTCTGGAGGTTCTGCTGATGCACTCACATAGTTTTAATCACATGTAACTTCCCCTTTTCCAGATATTGACAGTTCATCCCACACGCTTTGGTTGTTATCAAGATGCCCTGGAGTTCAAGCGGCCTCTCGATAAATCAGTACCAGCTCTATCAACAGCGTGCGCTGTTCTTCCTGCAAAAGTGCTAGACGAAGCACAAGGCTGATTCCACAATCAGAGATTAATCGCTGCTGGGTGAGCAAAGCCAAACGTGCCTAGGGAAAAGAAAAAGTACCTGTAATAGAATCATGCCTTTTAAAACATGGCTTTGTCTTCCTTTGCCTGAGCATCCAAGGGAAAGTTAGAATGACTAATACCTCCGACCCCCCCAATTCCACTTCATTCCTTAGAAGTGGGTGGGATGTTCTTTGGGAGCAACGAGGCCGACCTGATTCTATCGATACTTACTACCAAAAGGCAATGAGATATGTGGACAAATTTACACACGCGGATACACACACACACAAACACACACACACACACACACACACACACTTGGCTTCTACCATGGCTTATATATAAATGAGAAATTAGAGGCCAGAGAAATAAAATGATTTTCCCATAATTCCATTTCTTTTGAGCTTATGTTTTTAAGTACTGCCACTCTGATCATTTTTCTGCTTTGCAAAGACTTGACTGCTTTTTTCCAAATTCATCCGTCAGATTTTGCCTCTTCTCCTTTCTTTTTTTTTTAATTTTTTTAATGTTTATTTCTCTATCTTTGAGAGAGAGAGACAGACAGACAGAGTGCGAGCGGGGGAGGGGCAGAGAGAGAGGGAGACACAGAATCCGAAGCAGGCTCCGGGCTCTGAGCTGTCCACACACAGCCCGACACGGGGCTCGAACTCATGGACCGTGAGATCATGACCTGAGCGCTCAACGGACGGAGCCACCCAGGCGCCCCCTTTTTTCCCTTTCTTTATGCGATCTAGATTAGCTTCCACACCCAAAACTAAACTTGCCTCTCTGCTTTTTTATCGTAACTTCCTAACAAAATCCCAAATCTGAATGAATTCAACTCTCAGGTTTCCTCTGTGCCTGTCACTGCGCAGGTGGGTGCTGATGGAAGAAGTCCCACAGTAGATTAGTTTCATGATAAATTCCTAACATTCCATTTTAAATAAATCCACAGTACCGCTCAAAAACACCATTACGGGTCTCTGTTCAACTTTATTCCAGTACTGACGACAATGAAAACCTTCTTCTGATGTCTTTCATTCTTTTATCCCTTCTCCTCCAACCTCAGCATATGACCTGGTCTCTTTAAAAACAAAATTAAGCTGTCAGATGCAAACTCGGTCATCTTCACGATTCCACACATTTCCCGCACCCTTTCTTCCTTCCCTCCTGCTATAATAAACGAAGTATATGTCCTACCCATCTAAGGTAAAACACATACCCTGCCCACGTTATCAGAACCTTACAATTCAATGCTTTCCTTCTCTCTTTAATATCTTCAACGTAGGTGCAGATATACCTCTCAGTCAGATACATCCCATTCGCATTCAAACATGCTCTTTACTCCCTAAGCTTAAAAAACATAAACTACCTTGCCCACATATTTGCCTCCAGCTACTACTGCTCCAATCCTTCCTCACAGCCAAATTTCTACAAAGAGTTGTCTATACTTGGTATTTTCTCCACACCCCCACTCACTTTTTATCATTCCGTTTCCTTCTAGTTTCTTCCTTCGTCCCGCCACCAATCCATGACTCTCTTAAAACAGGTCCCGCTAGAATAACTAATGACTTCCTGGTTACTGAATCCAATCAATACTTTTTATTCCAATCTTCTTTCTCTCTGGGTGGCATTCACCTGTTTATCACCATCCCTGAAACACTACTCCCTTGGCTTTTCTGACAAGAGCGTTCTAGTGTCCTAATATTTCACGTCAGAGTTCTTTGAGGCCCTCATTTCTTCGGACAATGTGTTCTCTCTGGGTGATTTTATCTACTATCTATTTCCACATCTTCCATTACCATCAATACGACAATGGCTTTCAGACATTTATCTCTCATCCGAACTAGCTAGTTGGCAGTGATGTCCATTCAACAGTACAAGCCAGAAACCAAAGAAACTGTCACCCTAAACACCTGATACTGTATCTCCTATGTCCAGTCTGCAATCGGATTCAATCCATTTTTCAAACCTCCCTTGAAACTCCTCATACCCATCCATATCCCTCCCAGGCTAGTCCAAATCACCACCATAATTTGCCTAGACTGTTACAATAGCTTCTTTAAAAAAAAAAAAAAAAAAGGGGCGCCTGGGTGGCGCAGTCGGTTAAGCGTCCGACTTCAGCCAGGTCACGATCTCGCGGTCCGTGAGTTCGAGCCCCGCGTCAGGCTCTGGGCTGATGGCTCGGAGCCTGGAGCCTGTTTCCGATTCTGTGTCTCCCTCTCTCTCTGCCCCTCCCCCGTTCATGCTCTGTCTCTCTCTGTCCCCCCAAAAAATAAATAAACGTTGAAAAAAAAATTAAAAAAAAAAAATCTATATTCAACTTTTAACTATCACCTATGGACACTAACAAACATTTCTTAAAGTAATTTCTAGGCCCAACATGGGGCTTGAACTCATGACCCCAAGATCAAGAGTCTCATGCTTTTACAGACTAAGCCAGCCAGGAGCCCCTACAATGGCTTCTTAATACATCTCCTCGAATTTACTCTGGCCCTGCTCTATTTCCACACTGCCTTTCTTCTGTTTTCTAAGTGCAAATCTGACTATGCAACTGTCCTGCTAAAAATTCTTCAGGGCTTCCTCGTTATCTTGGGATAAAGACAAAAATTGTTTACTTGGTCCTCAGGGTCCTAAATACTGTGGCATCTGACTACTTCTCACCACTCTCACCATATCTGCCTGGAATATTCATCTCTCTATCACTCATGGTCAACTGTGAGGCCCGTGACAGGAGGAACTGCTTCTGCTTTTATTTTATTTTATTTTTTAACGTTTATTTATTTTTGGGACAGAGAGAGACAGAGCATGAATGGGGGAGGGGCAGAGAGAGAGGGAGACACAGAATCGGAAGCAGGCTCCAGGCTCTGAGCCATCAGCCCAGAGCCCGACGCGGGGCTCGAACTCACGGACCGCGAGATCGTGACCTGAGCTGAAGTCGGACGCTTAACCGACTGAGCCACCCAGGCGCCCCGCTTCTGCTTTTATATTAACACAAGGCCTATCACAGAGCAGGCAACAAGTGTTTGGTGAATGAATGAATGAATGAACCGCTATGGCTTTAAGACTTTTGTTTGGGAAAGCTGAGAGACTCCTGATCCAAAATACACTTACCAGTGCTCTATCATGGGACCTTGATACTTTAGCATCTTTGGTCACCAAAGGATTCTTCTCAATAATATTCTCGAGGGGCAGTTGTTAAGTGTCCCACTCTTGATTTCGGCTCAGGTCATGATCTCACGGTTGCGAGATCGGGCCCCACGTCGGGCTCCACCCCGAGCGTGAAGCCTACTTAACATTCTCTACCACCCTCTGCCCCTCCCCAACTTGCACATGCGTGCTTCTCTCTAAAAAAAAAAAAAAGAAAGAAATAATGTTTTTGAGCTATGTAAGTAACAAACCAGCACTTATCAAAGAACAGCAGAAGAAAGTATATCTTCCCTGGAACAGTGATGAATCCCACTTATGCAGATTATCTTAAAATATCCAGAGAATCCTTCCATAGATGATTTCAAAACACTGATGGACAACGTAATTCACTTTTCTCTGTTTCAAAGAACATGAATACACATGGGGACTAGGAATACTCAAAGCATTAATGTGACTTATCATCTCTTTCCTTTCCTCTGTTTCTAGTACCAAATGGCAGCATGACTTCCCGAGCAGTGTCCTAAATGGAAACATAGGAGTCATTCCAGATTCCTTTTTCTCATTTATCGTCAACCACCATTTCGTACACGCACACACACAATACCCTAAAGATTCCATTCCCTAAATACCTTGGGGATCCATCCATTATCACTCCATCTTCATTCCCACGACTCATCCTAGCCCTTAACATCTCCTGATGTATTTCCATCTTCTAACAAGACAGATTCGTGTCATTTTCCATGCAGTAGTCAGTGTGACCTTTTCAGAACACAAATATGTCCACTTAAACTCCTTCGCTAGCTTCCCGTTGTCCTAGAGAATAATTTATAGTAATAGCTCACAATTCAACGGACTCACAGTGTGCCAGTGCTTTTGAAAGCTTTTCACTGATGTCATCCCATTTTACCAATAAACAACAAGGCAACCGAGGTCCAGAGAAGGTAAATGATTATCACAGGATCTCATAGCTGATAAGTGATGGAGCCAGATTCAAAGCCAGGCAAGAGTCATTCCAGAATTTGTGCCCCAACCTCTATGTTGTACTGCCTGTCATAAAATAAAGTACCAATTCTTTAGCATGGCAATCAACACTTTCCATTATCTGGACCTTACCAGCACTTTAAGTGCCATTTCCTGCATGTAGATCTTAAAAAGCAGGGTCTTGTCTTATCTCTCTAAACTTTCGTCCATGCAGGTCCCCTGATACCAATACTGTTTTATGCAGCCTACTCACGGATTCCTCCTCGTCACTGAGATTTAGCTCAGATAGCAGCACTTCCCTCCGTATGCTTTCTGAGTACTCCTTCTCCTAGACTAGACTGTGAGTTACATCTACACTCTTTACTGAAATATTAGGAAATGAAGTTCTGCAAAGGCACTTGCAATTTAATGACGGGAAGAGACTCATAAACAGACGAGTAGAAGGACGCCTGGGTGGCTCAGCCGCTTAAGCGTCTGACTTGGTCTCAGGTCAGGATCTCACGGTTCATGAGTTCAATCCCCGCGTTGGGCTCTGTGCTGACAGCTCAGAGCCTGGAGCCTACTTTGGATTCTGTGTCTCCCTGTCTCTCTGCTCTTCCCCTGCTTGTGCATGCTCTCTTGCTCTCTTGCACTCTCTCTGTCTCCAATATAAAAAAGTAAACATTAAAAGAATTAAAAAATAAAAATAGGGGCGCCTGGGTGGCTCAGCCGGTTGAGTGTCTGACTTCAGCTCAGGTCATAACCTCGTGGTCTGTGAGTTCGAGCCCCGCATCAGGCTCTGTGCTGACAGCTCTGAGCCTGGGGCCTGCTTCAAATCCTGTGTCTCCCTCTCTCTCTGCCTCTCCCTGCTCGTGCTCTTTCTCTCTCAAAAATAAATAAATATTTAAAAATATTTTTTAAAAAAAGGAAAGACAGAAAAGAAAAAGAAAAAGAAACAGACAAGTGTAACTGTCTGTTTTGCTCAAAGTTTTGTTTTTTTTTTTTTTTTTTTTTTTTTTTTTGCTTCTCCCTCCCATTTCAAGGAGATAACCAGGCTTTTTTCCTCTTCTTTCCCTTGCTTAAGGGGATCCCCCCCCCATTGCCAAGACTAAAAGCAGAAGTTGTGCACAGACTTACCTTCCTAGCTTTTGTATTGCCAAAACCCAAGCTCAAGGGAGAGGTTATGCTTAGGAGCACGGATGCAGGTCTCAAGAAGACAGATGAACTTCCTTTTAGGGCACTCAGGAGGGAAAGGGACATATAGTTTAGACAAAAGTAAGTCAGGGGTGTGGCAGGGGTTAGAAGTAGCAGGGGGAACAGCTCAACATTGGATGGTAGCAGCCTAGGAAGGGGCAAAAGTTCAGAGGTATTTTAATGAGTGGGCTGGGCCCTAGACCCAGGGGACCTAATCTCAGCAATGACCCAGTCCCCCAAGCTTTGTCTAGAAGCAGTAGCAGCAGCAAACGTAAAAGGGCCGTCCCCGGTGGAGACAAAACGGTATATCAGAGAGTTGACAGAGAAGTAGAGATCAACGACCAAAAGGGCCTCCCTACTCTTCGGTGTGGCCTAAGACCTCAGAATATTTGTGTCACCCAGTAGGATGCTCAAATATTAACTGAAATTGCATATCTTACTTTCCCGGCAGAATGCTGAATACAAGGCAGCCTAAAGAACACTTTGAAATAGCAGCACTCTCAACAATAACCACCTTATGCCGGTCAGAGTGGCCAAAATGAACAAATCAGGAGACTTTAGATGCTGGCGAGGATGTGGAGAAACGGGAACCCTCTTGCACTGTTGGTGGGAATGCAAATTGGTGCAGCCGCTCTGGAAAGCAGTGTGGAGGTTCCTCAGAAAACTAAAAATAGACCTACCCTATGACCCAGCAATAGCACTGCTAGGAATTTATCCAAGGGATACAGGAGTACTGATGCATAGGGGCACTTGTACCCCAATGTTCATAGCAGCACTGTCAACAATAGCCAAATTATGGAAAGAGCCTAAATGTCCATCAACTGATGAATGGATAAAGAAATTGTGGTTTATATACACAATGGAATACTACGTGGCAATGAGAAAAAATGAAATATGGCCTTTTGTAGCAACGTGGATGGAACTGGAGAGTGTAATGCTAAGTGAAATAAGCCATACAGAGAAAGACAGATACCATATGGTTTCACTCTTATGTGGATCCTGAGAAACTTAACAGGAACCCATGGGGGAGGGGAAGGAAAAAAAAAAAAAAAGAGGTTAGAGAGGGAGAGAGCCAAAGCATAGGAGACTCTTAAAAACTGAGAACAAACTGAGGGTTGATGGGGGGTGGGAGGGAGGGGAAAGTGGGTGATGGGCATTGAGGAGGGCACCTGTTGGGAGGAGCACTGGGTGTTGTATGGAAACCAATTTGACAATAAATTTCATATATTGAAAAAAAAAAAGAAATGTGAAATTTCTTCCATACTGAAATTGCAGACGAATTTCGCAGTAACTTCGATTATAATAAGGTGTGGTACATTCTGAAAGGCAAGCACCTAGAAGCACCGAGGACAGGTGCCTAATCTGCTCCGTAGCGGTCCAGTAAGAGTCCTTACAGCAAGTAGTACCTCAACTATCTCATAGATAAGGAGTAGGTGTTTGCCGGTGCAGGGAATATGAGGGAGGGACTCCTCCTCAACGGAAATTGATTAAGCCAAAGGAGGGAAGTGAGAAAGCGTAACGAATCCAGACCTGTACCAGCGGTTTGTTTGGGCTGCAGGGTAAGAGGTACACAGGCATGTTTTCTGAGCCATGTTAAAAGAGTCTGGAGTTAATACTGGTGGTAATAAAGGGGACTGACAGCAAGTGACATCGAGGAAGACTACTGAAGTAGATCTCAAGGAAAAAAGTATTCAAAAGCCAAGTGCTCCGAAGCCAAAAGGGATGGCGTGGGGGGGGGGGGGGGGGCGGTTAGTAAGACAAGAATGGCAATGTGCCTCTTGTACTTGGACATAAGAAGCAGTTAGTGACTTTGGTAAAGCAGTCCTATGTATAAATCCCTTTTTATTGGAGCCTAGTTGTATAGGTTCTATAGGTCTTGGTTATACAGGGAAGGGTTAAGAAAAGATAGCTTGCTCTCTTCACTGAATAAAGAACCCATACAGAGGAAGAGACTAAAAGACAGAAGAGAAAGGGAATACTTATGTAAAGAAATCCCTGAAAAAAGCAAGAGGCCAGCATGTAATCTAAAACAAAAGCGGAGGGGCCCGAAGTCGGTTGAGCGTTCGACTTCGGCTCAGGTCACGATCTCGCGGTCCGGGAGTTCGAGCCCCGCGTCGGGCTGTGTGGTGACAGCTCGGAGCCTGGAGCCTGTTTCGGCTTCTGTGGCTCCCTCTCTCTCTCTCTCTGACCCTCCCCCGTTCATGCTCTCTCTCTCTCTCTCTCTCTCTCTCTCTCTCTGTCAAAAATAAATAAGCATTAAAAAGTAAAGAAATAAAACAAAAGTGGAAAGACGGAATTTGGACCGATGGAGGGCTCTGAGACCGGACAAAAGCAGGGATGAAGACAAAAATCGATTGTGTTTATAAAAGGCAGTGGGGTGGGTGCATCAGAGGTTCAGGCACACTTGATGGCGTTTATTTTCTGCGTGAAATGGGAGCCAAGCCTACCTGCTGAGGATAAATATGTCGTAGCTGAGTAGGAGGCTCAATGACAGAGGATAAAGTTTGCAATAGCCACCAAAGAGGGTGTAAGAGAACTGAGGGAAATCCCGAAGGCTCTGAGTAAAACCACGTAGAAGGATGACCTGCTTAGTACCTCTTCCTTCTTCGCGTTTCAGCTCAGATGTCACTTGCTCAGAGGCGTTGAAATGAAGCCCCTGTGACGTGCTTTACAGGCACTGCATTTCCTTTAAAGACTTATAATGGTTTTAATCTTGGACTAATTTGTGGGATAAGTGGATTCACTTCTACTCCGTTACACCGTAAACTCAGTGAGAGGTCAGGGGTCACATGTATTTTGCGCTCCGTGACCGGGATGCGGGTACAGTTGGGTGAGCAACGAACTAGAACTTAAGCTCTAAGGAGGCAGGGACTTCAAACGGTTTATGCTGTATCCTCAGTGCCTAGCACAGTGCATGGCACATAGTAGATGCTCAGTAAATATCTACCTGAATAAATGAAACGGATATGGCAGAACACCAAGGCTCCTGACTTCCGTTCCAGTGCTCTTCCCACTCTATTACGGCAGCCCATACCCGATGTTCCATATGTTACGGTTACCGGAATAAGGGCCCATGCATACGCATTATTATCTCTGTTTTCCTCAAGAAGAAAGGGAGACTCTGAAAGATGCAATATCACGTGCCAGTTAAACAGCGAGGATGTGCCAGAAACAGAATTCAGTTGCAGGTCTTCCTGGCTCCCAAATCTGAGTTCTTTCTCCTATTCCATGCTGCCTGCTGAGGTATTAAGTGATAAAAGATTCAATCTGTGAACCTGCCTAGGGATATGTGCATTTGAAAGTCTCCCCAGCGTCCCCACTGGCAAAGAAAAACAAAACAAGTAAACAAAACGCTTCCACATCCAAAGTAATGACTTTGGCGGTAAAATCTCAGGCGAAGGGACGGAGACAGGCCAACGAGGAAAATAGTTGTGAGCTGGCACCTGTTGACAGTCTCCTAGATCACACCCCATAGGCACTTGCTGACCTATTCTACAGCCCTGTACACTATCCATCTCACCAGCATAAGGCTTGATTACACAGCGAGAATGGAAGACATAATCCCAAAGAGCGTATCTTCTCGGCGTTGCTTCAGCAGTGACGCTAGAAACAGCATGGAATAATGGGAACGGCAGGGACTGCAGCCACGCAGATCTGGGCAAGACACTTCAGAGCTCTCTATGCCCCAATTTTCTTATCTTATCAAATGAAGGCAATGATACTTGCCACCATAAGGTTTCGGAAATGATTAAATGAGATAGTACATGTAAATGTCTGCAGCATAGTGGGCATACTGACTCAATTGTTACTAGTTGCCTTCCCCTTCTTCCACATCCAGGAGCCACCTCCCAGCAATTCCTTGAAGACACCCTGAAAAACACATGAAAAAGGAACAAGCAAACCCCCCCCACCCCTGCTCCTTTTGTTGAACCCTGTTGTTTAAATGATCATTTTTAACATTTCTATTCCCTTTCATTACATTAGCCATAGTCAGGGCACTTGGCTCATTTCACAGATAAAGAAACTAAGATGAAAAGCTCTTAGTCCTTAGTTTATTATTCTCTGTTCATAATAATAATAATAATAATAACAATAATAATTCTATGCAGCTTGCTTAAGTCTTAAACTCTCTAAAACATTTCATATTTTAATAAAATTTGTATCAAAAACAACTGGTAAATTTCCTGTATTCATGTCCTGGTTTGATATACCCTCTTACATATTAAACAAAGAACACGAATCTGGAGCTATCCAAAGAGAGTGCAGTGTGCAAAAGTGATGGTCAGATTTACTTGTTAACCATTTTTTCAGAAGAAAACAAGCATCAAATGTATAAGATGTTAGTTCATTTCAGACCAAAAGCAGTGAAAATTGGAATTTATATTTTCATAACTGTATGTATGGAACCATAATATCCAAATAAATGAAAACATCACATATAGAGGATACACATGTTCCATAAATTAAATCAAAATATCATATAAAAATATACTAAGTCGTTCCTTTTAGAGGAGCTCTGTGGTTATTTCTGAGCTCAAGAGAGAAAAGTTGCTGCAAAGTAGTGAATTCTCATCTATAGGGGAAAAAACCACATAAATAATAATTTCAGAAAACCTCTTAACTCTACAATGCAATTATCCTTACCATTTCCAAAGGACCAGGTTTGCTTACAGGCAATATGATTTTTATAGGAGATAAAGGCCAATAAGAAAATAACTACAAATTAACTAAAAGCAAAAATGTTATTCATACTGATTATCCAGCACCTATTTGCTTCATGCGAAAAAATGCAGCATTTCCTCAAATTAATATATATCAAGTCAAATTATTTTTCCCATGAAAAGATTTATGAGCCGAGTTTTTTTATTTAAAAATTATTTATTTATTTAAAAAGAACTAATTAGTTAAAATAAGTTACCTCTCATCCCCACACACCCTCTCCCAAACTTAAGTTCCAGACTTACTGTGAATGAATAATGTGTCCAGTTATAGTCACATTCTTCTGAACTACCACTGAAATCTGTCTCAATGAATAGCTTCTTAGCTTAATGGATTTTAAATGACCTTAGAACTGAAGTCTTTATGTAGGAGGAGCTCTGGTTTATCTACCAAATGTACTGTCATGAGAAAATTTGCATTCAAAGCAGATCAGCATTCAAGGTTACATGTGTCAAAAGATTCAGAGGAAATCATGAAATTCATCAGAGTGATTTTTTTCCCCCTTTTTAATTAGTTCCTGCTATGGCATTTCAGGATGCCAATGTTATTTTACTATGTGACTCACCACATTGGGAATTAAAAGATAATCCAAAGGTAATTATGTGACTGCCAGGTCTATGCTGTTTCCTCAGCGTATACTATCCAAAGTACTTCACCGTTTTGAGTTTCAAATACCTCAAGCATGAAAAGAGTCATAAACGGACAAAGAGTCTGGAAACCTGTTTCCTACTCTAGGCTCTCTCCCTCCCACAATCAGCTAGGTGACCCTGGGCAATTTCCTTAAATTCCTTAGGTCTCAATTTCAAACAATTTATTAAATGGAACCTCAGAAGTCATCTAGTCTAACCTTCAAATGCAAGCAAAAACTGCCTTAAATGTAAAATTAGCAGTTAGAGCAAATGAGGTCTGACATCCTTGGTGCTGGCATTGAAATTCAGTCATCCTCATGTATATGGGTGTTTCCCATTGAAAGCTTATCGAACATTTCCTTACATAACCAAACAGGATTTTCTTTCAGCCCAGATAAAATTAAGTAAAAAAACTCAGATCGCCACCAAATTGCCCCTCAACCTTCAAGTCTCCACGGAGTAATTTCCATGTCCGGGAACCATGCAAAGCCATAAGGAGCTGGAACAGTTTTGATGCTTTTCTAAACCATATGACAGGATGTCAGGCATTTATTCCAAAATACAAGTAAATTGAGACTGAATCCAGTCCATAGATCACCTGATATTACACTGGTTAAAAAAAAAAAAAAAGTGTCTTCCTTGGTTTGGAACACAGGTTCAGACCTGATACAGTCTCTCTGTTACCAAAGATATATTTTACCCTAAATATGCGAACAAACAAATAAAAGTCAAGGGGTCTGAATTAAGACCATGGATACAGCCTTCCTTCCATTACTAACTTTATGTTTTACTCGAAGATGTTTTGTTTTTTTTTTATTATTCTTCACTGCATAGTTAATGCTTCACCCTAAATTGAAATTGGAAGGTGGGAAGAAATTGAGCCTTGTTTCAGAATACAGCTAGTTTGTCTCTTTCACAATCATATTTTTAGAAATTATTTATTAGGCCTACATGAGGAATCTTACAATCAGAATTTGCTGACACGATGGTAGGAAAAACACCATGATTCAAAATCTTCTTTCCTTTTCCTGTGACTGCAATTCCAATTAACTTATTTATCATCTTCTATTCAAAAAACTCTCCATGAAGTTTTCCTCAAGCTTCCTGTTTTCCCCAAATCTTCTGGTCCTTGCAAACATTTCATTATACTATATAGTTTTAATGGAGAGGTACAATTCCAAGAAATACAAGTATAATCATATCTCGGAATGATACAGTATATTTATTTATAGACATGCAAACCATAAGCTAAATATAGTTAACAAAATACAGTTGGAAAAAATTTTTTTAGGTTTATTTACTCTGAAAGACACAGAGACAGCACCAGTTGGGGAGGGCAGAGAGAGAGAGGCAGAGAGAGAATGCCAAACAGGTTTTGCATTGTCAGCATAGAGCTGGGGGGCTCGAACCCACGGAGCCGCAAGATTATGACCTGGGCTGAACCCGAGAGTCGGACGCTCAACTGATTGAGCCACCCAGGTGCCCCAGTTGGACATTTAAAAAATAAATAAATAAAATAAACTACGGTTGGAAACAATCA
This sequence comes from Lynx canadensis, assembly GCF_007474595.2. Classification (NCBI taxonomy): domain Eukaryota; kingdom Metazoa; phylum Chordata; class Mammalia; order Carnivora; family Felidae; genus Lynx; species Lynx canadensis. Next base: position 91,895,231 of record NC_044321.2, read on the forward strand.
TGCACCATGCCTCAGCCATTACATTTCATTAGATAGGAACTTCTACTCTGATTTTATAGCTTAATCAGTGAAAGCCTAGGCTAAACTTTGCTTCTTGGTGGGAAGAGAAAGACATTACAAAGACAATTGATTTTAATATACTAAAAGTCCTAATTGATGGCTCTCTAGTGACATCAATAGAAGTTGCCAATGATGATGGTGTGCTTGTCTCTTAGCACTCATTCCTCTACCCCAGATACAAGGCATGTTGCAACTGCTAAACAAGAGAACTGGAGGGGCGCCTGGGTGGCGCAGTCGGTTAAGCGTCCGACTTCAGCCAGGTCACGATCTCGCGGTCCGTGAGTTCGAGCCCCGCATCAGGCTCTGGGCTGATGGCTCAGAGCCTGGAGCCTGTTTCCGATTCTGTGTCTCCGTCTCTCTCTGCCCCTCCCCCGCTCATGCTCTGTCTCTCTCTGTCCCCAAAAAAATAAATAAACGTTCAAAAAAAAAAATTTAAAAAAAAAAAAAAAAAAAAACAAGAGAACTGGGGAGTAAACCTCATCGGTGCGGAGAAAGGAGGCTGGATAAGTCTAACTGGAGCAGTCCCTCCCTAGCTGGAAGTTAGTCCAAAATCAAGAGAGAGTATAAACCAACATGTGATGCAGGCCAGTCAGTTCTGGAAGGGGGCCAACAGAAACCAGGCAAAAAGATTTAGGCCTGGGCTCGAATTTCAGCAGAGACACAGAGCATTAAGCTTCCAGATGGGAGCCAAAGTCCAATTAAACAGCCCACAGCAGATGGTGGGGTAAGAAACAAAAGCTAAAGCCTGATGCTTACAGTTTCCCAGGGGCCCAAATCAATTCCAGAGGCATAGCACCCACTAGGCTATTTTCCGACTTCTACCTGCTAAAAAAGAATGGTTTTCACTGGGCCAAGTCTAGTGTCCGAACTGAGGCTTCCCAGGCTGATACCATGAAGTGAAGCTAGGACAGGCCTAGGGTACGAAAGTGCTCTCCCCGGCCTTCCCAGCAGGAACATGAGTATTACTTTATTTTCTCCACTGTCCCTCTGAGATGGCCAGGTAGATACTATTTCAGTTTTACAAACAAACACCACCCAAGTTGCAATAGGTTGCTACTTTCTAGAAGTCAAAAATTCAAGAGAAATACACACAGTCATATGGCTGCTAGGATTCTCTCTGGTTCCTCAGTAGCCGAACTAATTGGCTGGCCGGGATCATCATATCTCTTTCACCGTGCAAAGCTATAATAACTCCTATTCTGTTGGCCATCAAAACAGGAAAACGGGTATTCCTGACTTGCCGTTCAAACGAAGCAATCAGCAGAGTCAGTATTTAATGCCCCAAAGTGTTATTTCCTTTGGAAGTCTAGAATACATTAAATAAGCAAAAACAAATAAAATAAATATCACACAATAAAAATAAAGTAACCACTGACTATTGTGTGTGTATGGACACGTACACACACACACACACACACACACACACAGGGTTCTTAACAAAATTACTGGATTTGAGAATAGTTTTTAAACGTTCAGGCAAATGTCAAACTCACAGTGTTCTGAGAGCTTTCTTTTTTTCGTAACACCCCCAGAAGACTGACCTGAAAAGTTATTTGTTAGACTTGGCATATTATACAGAAAAGCAGTGTCTTACAAAGAACACCTTCTGTGAGACAGAAGGAATCTAGACGGCCTGCTTTCCCTGCATTCCAGGCTTTTTATTCTGAAACCAACTAATTGATGAATTCTGAATTCCCCTCCAGACTACAATAGATTGAACGGCAGAATACCAGAGCCAAGATTCTCAGGAAATCCACGTGAGCTGAGAAATACAGTTAACAATATCATGGCCCAGTCCCCGGATTAACTCCAAACAGGCTTCAACACAGAGGTCAGCAGTGTTAGACTGCCTTCCCTTCACTCGCATTCATGCAACAGTTTACAGCACAGCAATGTGCCAAGCACTGTGTTAGATGCTCGGGGTACAAAGGTGAGTCAGACACTGTCACAGGTAGCTCAACGCCAGTTGGAGCTAGAGAAGCTAGAAACTACTGGATAATTACAGTACAGTGTGATAAGAACGCTATACTATGACAGGATCGACAGAATCACTGGCATCTAACGGAGCTCAGAGAACAACTCATTCTACCCGCTTTGTGATGAAAAGGGTAGGGGCGCCTGGGTGGCGCAGTCGGTTAAGCGTCCCACTTCAGCCAGGTCACGATCTCGCGGTCCGTGAGTTCGAGCCCCGCGTCGGGCTCTGGGCTGATGGCTCGGAGCCTGGAGCCTGTTTCCGATTCTGTGTCTCCCTCTCTCTCTGCCCCTCCCCCGTTCATGCTCTGTCTCTCTCTGTCCCAAAAATAAATAAACGTTGAAAAAAAAAAATTTAAAAAAAAAAAAAAAAAAAGAAAAGGGTATCGTCAGGTGGAAATGGTTTGGGAGGGGGGGGGTCACTCTTGCTCCTGATGTCAAATTGTGGTATAATAAAAAAAAAAAAAAAACATTTGGTCTTTGTCTCCAGTTCATGGCACTGAGCTCCTAAAACCCTTAGAAATTCCTGAGTGACAGAAGTGTCCTTTGGATTCATAATGAGCCCCTTTCCACTCCCCACCTGAGTTTATGCTGAGTCCCCAGATAGCTTCAGCTTGAGGGTCAGTTGCCAGAGGCATCAACCATGTGACTACAGGGTTGGAACTCTCAGTCCCACCCCCCTCCCAACGTTCTGGAAGGGGAGAGGAACTGGAAGTTGAGTTCAATCACCAATGGCAAATGAACGTAATCAGCTAGGATGGACCTAAGGTAGGCAAGCGCTATCCCTTGCCTCTCTAGCAGCAACATACGTATTATTTAATTTTATCCATTTATCCCCCTGAGGTAGCTAAGAAGATACCATTTCAGCTTTGCAAATGGCTATCATTCAAGTTTCAATTGGTTACGTTACTTTCCGGAAGTCAAAACTTCGAGAGAAATAAAATCTAGGTAGACCGGGCACCCAAGTCCATGCCTTAGTTACGAAGCTTCCGTAAAAACCCCTAAACGACCAGGTGCACAGGCCTTCCAGGTTGGACAACACAGGGAGGTCCTAGGAAGGGGACATGCCTGGAGAGAGAATGGAAGCTACTCAAGATGCATCACCCCTACACACACACACACACACACACACACACACACACACCACTCGCCCTAAGCATCTTTTCCATTTGGTTGCACCTGAGTTGTATTCCTTGTAATAAACCTGTAATCGTAAGTATTTTCCTGAGTTCTGTGAATTGCTCTCGTGAATTATCAAACGGGAGAGGGGTCATGAGAACCCCTGAACTTATAACTGGTTAATCAGAAGCACTAAGACTTTCCATCGGCATCTGAGGTGGGGACAGTCTTGTGGGACTGGGCCCTTATCCTATGGGGTCTTTGCTAACTCCGTGTATAATGTAGTACAGTTGTGTAATCTAATTACACAACTGTACACTATACACTTCTATACTATACACTTCTGGTATAATGCCAGAAGTGAATTGAATGGTAGGATACCAGCTGGTGTCAGAGAATCTGAGACTGGATCATTGCTTGATATCAGAAAACACCCCCGACAAGTCAACCTTCTTTATAACTGTTTCTTTATGCACCAAATAGCCCACCTATTTGGAAAGGCCTAGGCATTTCAGGAAACTTTATCAAGATAAAATCGTGTCCTACACTGTGGCCGAGATTGCAAATTTTTCTCACTATCCATTCTCCTACCCTTCCTTTTAGTAACTGACACTCCTGAGTTTTAGCTGTGGACACAGCCTCCCCATCAAAGACTGTATGTCCCAGACTCCTTTGCGGTTTTGTAGGAAGGTCTGACAGAAATGTGGACGATGATACGCAAGCAGCGGTCATATGTGCAACCTGTGGCTCATGGTTTGACAAGATAACCTCTTGCCCTCTTCCTTCTCTCCCTTCATTCAACCGTATGTCACCACACAAAGTCAACATACTAGGAGACGGCAAAGCAACAAGGCAGAAGGATCCTGGGCCTTCGATTACCCGCAGCGGTGCTGCCTGACCTCCTTTGGTCTGTTGCTTGAGCCACAATATTTTGAGGTCTCTTGCCTGTAGCAACTTACCTTGTATCTGAAATAATATAGAAATAAATCTTCATTAAAGTGCAAGTGAGGGGCGCCTGGGTGGCTCGGTCGGCCGAGCCTCCCCCTCTTGGTTTCCGCGCAGGTCATGATCTCAAGGTTCGTGAGTTCAAGGCCGGCATCGGGTTCCGCACTGACAGTGTGCCCCTCCCCTGCTCATTATCTCTATCTCTCTCGAAATAAATAAATAAACTTAAAAATTTTAAAAACAAAAGTGCAAGTGATATCAATGTGTTATTCTTCCCAAAGCCATTTGCACATGGAATCCAAAAACCCAAGAATGGGTAAAGTCCAAAGGGAAAATATCCTAATGGTGTTTCAGACCCCATGACAGGCCAGAGGTTTTGGGTTTGGGTTTTGGTTTATTTTTACTTCCCTTTGAATCTTAGCAGAGCATATTTGCCCACTCTGTCACGCCTTTAAGTTTGGCCCTGACTCTAAGCTCTCACATGTCTGTTTCTCTCCTTAGGATGTAATTTCCTTCAGAGTAGGAAGTGTGCCTTACTTGCCTCTATAAAACTAGTTCCTAGAATACAGCATATATTCAATAAACATGTATTGAATGCTACTAGCAAAGGTAACCAAAACAGCCATATTTCCTCCCTTGTTTCTTTTTTAATTCCTCCACATATAACTTTTATTCTAATAATGCAGAGAACTAACTGACCAAACTAATAATGACGGAACAAGCTGACTACCGTTGGTTTAAATTTGTCAGGCTGTATGTTTCATGATGACCCACGTTTTTTAGTCAACACGATGACCCCATTATGTATACGCTACCACTGATATTCTCATTTTATAGAAATGATAACTGAGGTTCAAAAAAGTAAAAACAAACAAACAAACAAAACCTTTCGTAAGATCTCCCATTTAGGAAACAGCTGAAATAGGGATTTTAACCCAGGATTGCTTAACATTAAAAGACACTTTCTGGGGCGCCTGGGTGGCTCAGTCGGTTGAGCGACCGACTTCGGCTCAGGTCATGATCTCGCGGTCCGTGAGTTCGAGCCCCCGCGTCGGGCTCTGTGCTGATGGCTCGGAGCCTGGAGCCTGCTTCGGATTCTGTGTCTCCCTCTCTCTCTGACCCTCCCCCGTTCATGCTCTGTCTCTCTCTGTCTCAAAAATAAATAAACGTTAAAAAAAATTAAAAAAAATATATATAAAATAATGAGTTACAGATAATTAAGCTAATCTAAATTACATGTTATGAGAGCCAAATCAATATAAATTATATCATGCTTGTAAAAAACGCTTACCTTGAAAATATGTTCCTGGGGAAATTTTTTGATCTGGTCTGAACCTTGGCACAGTTATCTAAAAACTGAAAAAGCTGCCTTGGAATGATCACAGGGGGGTCTGCTATTTTGTGTAAATATTTCAGAGAACGATGGAAGAAAACAGCATTGCCAGAAAATAGACTTCACAAGGCCCGTTTGAGTGTAGTACCTGTTATCAAGCATTTTGTTAATCAATCATATCTCTAAGTTCACTGTTGTATAAGAATATGCAAAACCACATAGGGACGCCTGGGCGGCTCAGTCGGTTAAGCGTCCGACGCTTGGTTTAGGCTCAGGTCATGATCCCACGGTCTGTGGTTTTGAGCCTCACATGGGGCTCTGTGCTGACAGAGCAGAGCCTGCTTAGGATTCTCTCTGTCTCCTCAATCCTCTCTCTCTGCCCCTCCCCTGCGCTCCCTTTCTCTCAAAATAAATAAGTAAACATTAAAAAAAAAAAAACCCTATATAAAAGTAGAAATAGTTAAATGAGATAAAAATGTACCCATTATGCAGATTCAACAACTATCAAACTAACATATTTATTGATCATATCATGACAGTGGATATTCCTGTTCTCTGAGATCCGTATGTTCACAGAAACTGAAACTAGTAATGCTGAAATAAATCTAAACACTCTAGTCTAGAGGCAGCTGGGTGACTCAGTTGGTTAAACGACCAACTTTAGCTCAGGTCATGATCTCATGGTTCGTGGGTTCGAGCTCCGCATCAGGCTCTGTGTTCAGAGCTTGGAGCCCGCTTTGGATTCTGTATGTCTCTCTCCCTCTGCCCCTCACCTGCTTGTGCTCTGTGTCTCTCAAAATAAATAAATGTTAATAAATAAATAATCATTAAAAATTAAAAAAAAAAAAAACCTCTAGTCTAACACCCTCTTGTTATAGCCAAGAAAACCAAGGACCTGAATGAAGAGATGATCTAATCAAGGTCATTTATAAGCCTATATAAGAGTCAGTTTTCTCATCTACATTGCTCTTTAGTGTTAAACACTCTTCAATTTACTTGAATCCTTTGAAAACAATTAATGAAATATGATAAAAGCCTTTCTTCTATAAATCCCTTAGAACAGACTAGGCTATTCTCCAAATAGTCTTTTCTACCTAAATTTTTTCCCAAGAATACAAGTTACAAAACAACTCACCCCATTTATCCCCTTTAACATGTAAATGTATAATAAAATAAACAGTTCTTCAATCAAAAGAATCCAGAGAAACAATCATATAGAATTTTACCGTAACATCATGATCTTTCCCGACTTGTCTGCTGACAATGCTGAGACGGGAACAAACACATAATAAACTTGTTAATGAACTTTTAGCAGGAAACCAGGGTGTACACATGTGTGTCCTCAGATTGAGGCTTAATAAAATTAGGAAGTTAAGTCCCAGCTGGAGACCGGACAACCAGCAGAAAATTCCTAACAGCCAGGGCACATCATACTTTCAGGAAAAATAAAGATCAACAACACATATTAATTTTCTCAAGTTGTCACTCTGTTAGTGGCAGGCAGATGGGTTTTAAAACGCTTAAGCAGAGTAGTAAATAGGGTTTCCAAGCCATCTCATCTATTATTCTTTACATTTAATGAAGAAGAAAACCACAGATTTTATGGGTCGTATTCACCGCATATTAACATGTGACTTTAAAAGGGCTATATTGCCTAAAAACAGAACAGCTGGATCTTTTACACTAATACTGAGATGATTTGGTGAGTGATTTTATAGATTGGGAGGATATCTTCGAAGACACGTTTTCTTTCTTTCCTCAGACGATGACCTACTTTTTCCCTAGGTTACTCATGGAATCAGTCAGCCAGTTATTTATCCAACAAATGGTTATTGAGTTTGTGCTAAGTAATGGGGACACAGCAATGAGTGAACAAATCCCTGCCCTCGTTGAACTGCCATCCCGGTAATGGAGAGAGATCACAGACAAATAAACAAGCCAAAATATGTTAGATAATGATAGAAGCTGTTTAAACAAGCAGGGTAGGATGCTAGATAGTGATGGGTAAAGTGAGGGAAAGACGCCCTTTTAGACAGGAAGATTAGGACGTCCTCTACAGGAAGAACCTGAAAAAAAGGATGGGGGGGTCATGAACACAACTGAGAGCGTTTCAGGCAGACAGAACAGCTCGTGCAATGGCCCTGAAGAGGGGCCGTAACTGGTGGGTCGTTGCTAGGAGCCCTGTGTTGCTGGAGCACAGTGTGCAAGGAAGAAAGTTGGAGGAGAGGTCAGAGAGGTAAAGGGGACAGTTTGTGTGCCTCGAAGGCTACTTGAGACTATGGCTTTTGATCTGAGTGGGACAGGGAGCCCCTGGAAGGTTTTGACCAGGGAAATGTATACGATTCGTTATGTTTTAAAGATAACTCTGGCTGGGTAAATAATCAAATGCATGAGTACAAAAAGGTAGCAGGGAGATGACTTGGGAAGCTCTTGCAATTAATTAGCCAAGAGATGGTGGCAGCATGTGCTATGACGGTGAGAAGTGCCATATTCTAAATATATTGTGAAAGGAGGAATGGTATGGGAATAAAGAATTCAGTTTTGGACATGACAAGCTTGAGCTGCTCATTCAACTTCCAAATCGAGACACAGAATAGACAGTTGGATACCTGAGTCTGGAACTTAGGGGAGAGTTTAGTACTGAAGATAAAATTGGAGAGTTAATGGTATACACATGGTATTTAAATCCCTGAGACTGAATGAGATTGCCTGGTGATCATTTGTTTGAGTTGTGTAACGGGTTAAGGCATAGGTAGTTCTAACACTGAAAAAATTAGGAATTCTAGAGAATTACCACGCCACTAAAGAAAAATGAACATGTACTGATGGAGACAATTAGCAAATATCACTAAATCACATGTTTGTTGGTTTTCGCCTTTTTGTCCTTCATCCTCCATTGCAAAAGTGCATTATCTTACATGGTAACCTGTCAGAACTCATTGAGGCTCATTCTCTTAACCAATTCTAGGCTGTTTTAAATAGTCAAAGTTTCAGCAAGGCTAACACTACATTCTGAAAGCCATATGGTCTTTTATTCACTTTGTAAAATTCATCCTTACATTTTCTAGAACATCTACATTTTCTAGAACATCCTTACATCTACTTTTCTAGAACGTTTCATTGCCTGGCTCTACATTAAAATATGAAACTTTCTTACTTCTAGACAACACACTTCATTCCTTTTCAAAGGCATTTGAAGACCAATTTAAAAATGTGCTCACGTGACAACTAGAAGACGATAGCTGAATACTTCTCTGAAGACGAAGCTGTTTAAAGACGCATAATTTCAGTACTCAAATGACACCTTTAAAAAAATCCCCCAAACTCAGCAAAGTGCACACATTAAATGTGCGCAGTTCTTTGTATATCGATGATACCTCATTGAGCTATTGAAAATATTTTTTTGTTGTTCAGTAGGCTCTTTGTTTTGTCGATGGTTTCCTTTGCTGTGCAAAAGGTCTTTATTTTGCTGTAGTCCCAACCGTTTATATCTGACAAGGGGTTAATATCCAAAATATATAAAGAACTTATACAACTCAACACCCACCCCCAAACAAATAATTCAATTAAAATGGGCAGAATACCTGAATAGACACTTTTCCAAAGAGGACATACAGAGGTCTGACACACACATGAAAAAAAATGCTCAACACCACTCATCATCAAGGAAACACAAGTCAAAACCACAAATGAGATATCACCTCATACTTGAAAGAATGCTCAAAACCAAAAAGACAGGAAATATCAAGAATTGGCAAGGATGTGGAGGAAAAGGAATGCTCATGCACTGTTGGTTGGAATGTGAATTCGTGCCTCTGTGGAAAACAGTACGGAGGTTCTTCACAAATAGAAGAAATAGAAATACTTTATCATCCGATAATTCTGTTACTCGGTATTTACCCAAAGAAAACAAAAACATTAATTCAAAAAGGTATGTGCACTCCTATGTTCATTGCAACATTATTTACAACAGTCAAGATATGGAAGCAACCTAAGCGTCTTTCGATAGATGAATGGATAAAGAAGATGCGAGATCTTGCCATTTGCGGCAACATGGATGGATCTTAAGGGTAGTCCACTAGGTAAGATAAGTCAGACTAAGAAAGACAAATACCATATGATGTCACTCATATGTGGAATCTAAAAAACAAAACAAATGAATAAACAAACAAAAGGTAGACTCAGACTTCTAAATACAGAGAAGAAACTGATGGTTGCCAGAGGGAAGGGGAATAGAGAATGGTCAAAGTGCATGAAGGAGAGGGGGGGATACTGTCTTCCAGTTATGGAATGAATAAGTCATGGGAATAAAAGGTACAGCATAGGGAATATAGTCAATGATATTGCAATGGCGTTGTACGGGGACAGATGATAACTACACTTGGGGTGAGTGTAGCATAAAGTATGAAGTTGTTGAGTCACTATGTTGTACACCCGAAACTAACGTGACATTGTGTGTCGACTATATTGAAATAAAAAAGAAATTTGGAACACCTGGCTGGTTCAGTTGGTAGAGCATGCCCCTCTTGCTCTCAGAGTTGTGAGTTCGAGCCCCGAGTCGGACAGAGAGATTACTTGAAAAAAAAAAAAAAAAGAAAAGAGAAAAGAAATTTGAATAACTAAATATTTTTTTAAATCCTTCCTCTTTCTTGTATCACCAAATTGTTGCACTGATTTCCTGTTACTGCTAGTTTTGGCTGATCTTTTTGGTACATTCCCCATTACTTGTTGTGTGCGGTGTTTAAATGTGGAGAGCCAAGTTACATACCATTTTCCTTGGTTCTGAGCTGCTTTCTAGCATACACATATGACACATATTTAGAAGATAAAGAGGAGCTATGAGAAATGCACATATACATACTAAATTGATCATACTAGTTCCATATCTCGATATCGTGTCTAAGAGCATTAAATCTGGAGTCAGATTGCCTGGGTTTGAATCTCCGCATCATTTACTAGCTGTGTGACCCTGGAAAATGTACTAAACATCTTTATGCCTTAGTTTCCTCATCTTCAAAATGGGGATAGTAATAGGGCTTATTACATCATAGGATTGTAGTGAGAGAATTAAATGAATTTATAGGTATAAAGCACTTACTATGTGCCTGGCACACAGTAGGCCTATGTGTGAATTAGGTGACGGCAAGTGTTGATCAGAAGACTAAAGCTCCGCCTGTCCATTTACTTGCCAATATTTCCCCTTGCCACCTACTGGGTTTATTAAGTCCCAATATTAGCATCGCTCCTTTGTGACAAGCTCCCAAAGCAGGAATTGTTTTCTCTAAAAAAACCCATTGGTATTTACATAAAGTATTCAACAGGTCTGTGTGGGAAATAAGCAGTGTTAGTCTTTCACAATTGTACTGCATGACTAATTCTTATCTTGAGTATTTTGCAAAGTACAAAGAGTAGGACTGATAAACTTTAATGATGTATAAGGAATGAGTACGTGAATATGTGGATGCATGCATAAATGAAGCAAAAAATTCTAGAAGAGGGAGGGTAAACATAATGAAAGAGTTTCAAACAGGAAGGAAATGGGAAAGACAAATTGCTAAACCACCAAAGATCTCATTCACTACCTGGCAACTGTTCCTAAGTCTCCTGCGTTTTTTTTTTTTCTTTTTTAAAGAAACTATTTTCTGTATAGCTTAACAGAAATCCCTTAGGTTCTACTGTTGATACAAAAGAGCACCCCCCCCCCCTTGGAAAACATGAAGCACAGAGCATCTCAAGATACAATATCCACAAATAATCGCAAATCCCCAACCATGAAATAACAATGACCAGATCCCTTCCCTGTTTTTTATCAATTCCGTATGCCAGAATGGGTTATAAAATCTCAGGGACTCAGATGATAGAATAAAGGGTTGTAAGGAAGCCAACGTAGAAAAGCTGTTCTTTTCTCTTCTTCCTAAGGGTTGGAAAATTTAAATTAGGGGAAAGGGGTCATGGAAATATCTTACAAATCTTTCAAGTAAAATTGGTCACATATGTAAATTTCATTTGTGATATCTGTAGGTATTTATAAAGACTTAAATAGCCATTGCACCTTTTAATAATTACTAAAGTGTCATTTTTTTTTCCTGAATAACTTCAGCGGTGAGGTAGCCACGCAAATCTTCAGAAGCCTTTACACAGTCCTCACTCAAGCCCAAAAGGCAGGTAAGCACTGCAAAGGGTACAGGTGGGTATATAACACCTGGCTCTGGGAAGTACAAGAAAACGAGAGAAAATAAAGGACAGCTCCGGGACAGTATGGAATCAAGGGCTAAATTACTGAGGCAGAAAAAGGCTGAGTACAAACTACTCTCCTGAGCTCCATACCATTATATCAAATTCATATTAGAAATGTTCACCTGGGGGCGCCTGGGTGGCGCAGTCGGTTAAGCGTCCGACTTCAGCCAGGTCACGATCTTGCGGTGCGTGAGTTCGAGCCCCGCATCAGGCTCTGGGCTGATGGCTCAGAGCCTGGAGCCTGTTTCCAATTCTGTGTCTCCCTCTCTCTCTGCCCCTCCCCCATTCATGCTCTGTCTCTCTCTGTCCCAAAAATAAATAAACGTTGAGAAATGTTCACCTGGATATTTCACAGGTGAGTCAAGCTCAACATGTCCAAGTCTGAATTCATCATCTTCCTCGCCCATCCAGAACTGGTCTTCTTCCTCTCTTCCAGATTTCAGAGAACGGCACTGCCATCCAGTTGCTCAAGCCAGATAAGATAATCCTAGTCCTCTCCCTTCATTTCATCCACCACAATCAAGCCAACGCCAAATTGTGCCAATAGGAATTCCCAACGACTTCTCAGATCTGTCCATAGCCATCTATTCCCACCTCCACTGCCCTAGCTGAACATGTCATTATCTTCTTCATGATGCCTCTAAACTGGGCTTCCTGCCTCCATGCTGAGCCTCCCTCCAACCCATTCTTCACTTAGCAGTCACAAGATCAAAATACAAATTGGCCTGGGTTAGTCTTCCGCTTGCTACATATTCTACTGTCTCTCCAATGTCAATGCTACAGGGCCATGGTATACAAGGCACCTCATGGTTTAACCTCTGCTTATCTTCTCAACTTGGATCCTTTCACCTCTCGGGAAAACCATACCACGCATTTGGCATTTCCACAATGACACCATTAATTTCTTATGCTTCGTTGCCTTTGAACTGGGAGCTCCCTCAAAATGTAGTAAGGCAAGCGTGTTGGCAAGAAATTCAGCTAGGGAATAGTTTCAATAATCCAAAGAGAAGATAACGAGATCTTCCCATGTATCATTCCAAACTGCATTCAGACATCATCCCGTGACTGAAACACATAGCCTGAGTTTCCACAGACGCATATGGAAAAATTCTTGCTGCTATCATAGAATTAAGTAGAACGCATCACGATTGTCTCTTTATCTCTCTACTTCCCTGAGCTAGAGAGTTAGCTTCTTGAGGAAATGAAATCTATTCTTTACCTCTGAGTCCTTGGAGTCTAACATACAGTGCCTATCTGGTGGGGCCAGAGATGGGTCAGAGGGAGGAAAACTATGAGGGAGGACTTGAGTTGTCTGGGAAAGCAAAACTTGACATGGGTCCAGCAAACGTGGCTTTCCTTTAGGACAAAGTGGCTTACATACACATTTGGGCTGCTTTTTCCTTCATTTAATGGATCGGTGATATTGGCATTCCACATTGCCATGAGTCTTTTATGCTGCCACCTTGCTTGACAATTCATACTGGCTGTGTCATGCAAATACTTAATGACACAGACAGACTCTAATTCCAAACTACATAGATACTACTTAATGTGGACACCTTAGAAAAAAAAAATCCAATAGCTATGAAAATGCTATTATCACATAAGGTTTAGTGGGACTTGTCATGACCAATCCGTGCCACACTTAATTTCTTAACAAGCCACGTTTCATTTCTTAACTATTGTCTATGATATTTAATATGAGGAAAACTCCCATAATAACAACCATTTGTATTTCCATACATGGTAAATTAGTACCTCTGCATTCTCCTCATCCTTTATTCTGGAAGAGCCCGAAAAGAGAAACATCGTCTCTAAAATCACAATACGTATCTTCTGTATGAGCCTCCCTCTACCAGAGTATGCTTCCTGTGTCCCTTCTCTTTAAAGAACATCCTCTTTTGGGAGGAGGAAAATGACAGCAGAGCTAGATAACTATCAAATAATTCCAAACGCCCCAGAAATCAACCTGAAGACTGACGGAACAAACTCTACAACGAAAGGGAGAGAAGAGGCCACGTCAAAGATGGTAGGAAAGGCAAAGATGCAGTTTAGGGGGAAAATGGATCCTGGCTGCTGTGGACGGAAGGGGGCCGTGGTTGCAGAGAAGAGTGAGAGACAGAGAGAGAGGAGCACACAGGGGAAGCTCAAGAAGAATGTTTCTACATAGCTATTGGCTTGAAAAACGATAGGGGTTAAATTTCATGAGTTCTTGCAACCAGTGAGGCATAAAGCCTACAGTTTTTTTTTTTAATGTTTATTTATTTTTGAGACAGAGAGAGACAGAGCATGAACAGGGGAGGGGCAGAGGGAGAGAGGGAGGCACAGAAACCAAAGCAGGCTCCAGGCTCTGAACCGTCAGCCCAGAGCCCGACGCGGGGCTCGAACTCACAGGCCATGAGATCGTGACCTGAGCCGAAGTCAGACACTCAACCCACTGAGCCACCCAGGTGCCCCAAGCCTACAGTTTTAAAGGTCAGCAGGGTGGGCTAGGATAGAGCCCGGAAGGCACTGGGCTGCTCTTGGAGAGAAGGCAGGCAAACAACCTGGAAGCGTACGGTGTGGAAACAGTGATCTGAGGAATGTCTGGGGCACACAGTGGGGAGATTATTTGCTCTTCTCTGAGCGTATCCCTGACGGACAGCATTCACAATGACACTACTCCAGAAACAGAGGAGTTGGCCGGTGCCATTTCCCTCCTCCACCCCTAAACATAAACACAGAACCACCTGTGGGAAGGAGCACAGCACAGACACTCGCTGCCTAACTTGCTTACACTAAGCCCCACCCCCTTGCACTCTGGGGGAACTGCCTTTTTCAGTCACACTTGCCTCAGTCCCAGCAGGGCAAGACCCCTCACTGAGAAGACCAGCACAAACCCCAGCCCACGCTGCATTTCCCCACCAGAGAGATTTGCAGGGCCTCAGTTCCAGTGGAGGTGGTGACAGGTCTCTTCCAAAGCAGACCAGATCATATCTAGGTTAAACTCATCACATGCAGGCCAGGGAGCAAACACCGCCCACCCAGGCAAGGAGAGTCTCTTCAGACAACTGACCTAAAGGGTATAGCAGCCAGAACACAACAGCAGAGTTCACACAGACACATTGGAGACAACCCCTGAAGCACCAGGCCCTGGGCACTACATGACCTCTTCTCCATAAGGCCATTGCTTTCAGGAAGAGGAGACATAAAGGGCTTTTCTAACACCGAGAAACAGGCAGAGACTTAGACAAAAAGAGAAGACCAAGAAATTTATCCCAAATGAAAGAACAAAATAAGGTCACAGCCACAGACCTAAGTGAAATAGACATAAGTAACATGACTGATGGAGAATTTAAAGCAACGGTCATAAGGATACTCACTGGACTTGAGGACAGAAGACATCAGTGAGACCCTTACCACAACAGATAAGAGAGTTTTAAAAAATGTATCAGGGGTGCCTGGGTGGCTCATTCAGTTAAGCATATTACTTCAGCTCAGGTCATGAACTCATGGTTTGTGAGTTTGAACCCTGCATTGGGGAAGTTCGAGCCCCACTTCAGGGGCTCTGCTTCGGGCTCTGTGCTGATCGTGCAGAGCCTGTGTGGGATTCTGTCTCTCTGTCTCTATAACCCTCGTGTGATTCTCTCTCTCTCCTTCTCTCTCTGCCTCTCACTCACTTCACTCACTTGCATTTGCTCTCTCTCTCTCTCTCTGTCTCTCTCTCAAAGAAAGAAAGAAAGAAAGAAAGAAAGAATCAGAGACGAAGAGTGCAATAAATGAGAACAATAAATGAGAACAGGCTGGAAGAAGAAAAGGAATGAATTAATGACCTACATGACAAAGTGATGGAAAGCAATGAAGATGAACAAAAGAGAAAAATAAAAGAATTGGGCAAAATGAGAATAGACTTAGGGAATTCAGTGACTCCATCAAACATAAAAACATTCATATATAGGAGTCCCAGAAGAAGAAAAGAGAGAAAAGGCAGGAGGACAAAACCCATAAGGCTAGCAGCACATTTCTTACCAGAAACTTTCCAAGCAAGAAGGGAGTGGCAGGATATATTCAAAGCGCTGAATGGAAAAATCTACAGCCAAGAACACTCTATCCAGCAAAGCTATCATTCAGAAGGAGAGATAGTTTCCTGGACAAACAAAAACTAAAGGAGTTCTCCACCACTAAACCAGCCCTGAAAGAAATATTCAAGGGGACTCGCTGAGTGGAAAAGAGAGAACAAAAGTAAAAGTATAAAGGCAGGAAACAAAAAAAGCAGTAAAAATTAATGTTTCTGTAAAAACTTCAGTCAAGGAACTCACAGAAAAGGATACAAAATATAAGAACATAGATCTAAAATGTGGGGAGGAGAGGAGTAAAGAATGGTTCAAATGTAAAGACCATCAACTTAATATAGACTGCTATATGCAGAACAGGTTACATACAAACCTAATGGTAACCATGTATCAAAAACCACTAATAAACATGCAAAGAATAAAGAGAAAGAAATCCAAATATATCACTAAAGAATATCAGCAAAACATGAAAGAAAGACAAGAAAAGATTAAAGTTCCAGAAACAACCAAAAGACCAGTAAGAAAATGGCAATAAGTCCATGCATATCAATAATTACTATGAATGTAAATGGACTAAATGCTCCAATCAAAAGACAGAGAGCATCAGAATGGATTAAAAAAAAAAAACAAAAAACACAAGACCCATCTATATGCTGCCTAAAAAGAATCATTTTAGAACTACAGATATCTGCAGACTGAAAGTGAGGGGATGGAAAAACATTTATCATGCAAATGGATATCAAAAGAAAGCAGGAGTGGCAATACCTACATCAGACAAACTAGATGTTAAAACAAACACTGTAACAAGACACAAAGAAGGGCACTATATAATAAAAAAAGGGGACAATCCACCAAGAAGATATAACAATTGTAAATATTTATGCACCCAACATGAAGGCACTCAAATACTAAAGCAATACCAAACATAAAGGAATTAATTAATAATAATGCAATAATAGTATTGGACTTTAACATCCCCACTTATATCAAAGGACAGATCATCTAAACAGAAAATCAACAAGGAAGCAATGGCTTGAAATGACACACTGGACCAGATGGACTTAACAGATACATTCAGAACATTCCATCCAAAAACAGGAGAATATACATTCTTTTCAAGTGCACATGGAACATTCTTCAGAACAGATCACACAATAGGCCACAAAGCAGGCCTCAACAAATACAAGAAGGAGACCTTAATTGACTCAATCAGTAGAGCATGTGACTTGTCACCTTGATACCGTGACTTCAAGCCCCAGGTAGGGTACAGAGCTTACTTTAAAAAAAAAAAATACAAGAATATTGAAGTCATATCATGCAACTTTTCTAACCACAAAGCTATGGAACTAGAAATCAACCACAAGAAAAAAATCTGGAAAGACCACAGATGCATGCAGGTTAAATAACATGCTACTACACAATGAAGGGTCAACCAGGAAATCAAAGAAGAAATTTATAAAATACATGGAAACAAATGAAGACGAAAACACAACCATCCAAAACCTTTGGGATGCAGCCGAAACGGTCACAAGAGGGAAGTATGTAGGTCACAATTAGGCAATACAGGCCTACCTCAAGAAGCAAGAGAAATCACAAATAAACACCCTAACCTTACACCTACAGGAGCTAGAAAAAAGAACAACCAACAGAGCCTAAAGCCAGCAAAAGGAAGGAAATAATAAACATTAGAGCAGAAACAAATGGTATAGAAACTAAAACAAAACAAACAAACAAAAACAATAAGAATAAACAATAGAATAGATCAATGAAACCAGGAGCTAGTCCTTTGAAAGAATTAATAAAATTGAGAAACCTCTAGCCAGACTTATCAAAAAGGGACAATACCCAAATAAATAAAATCACAAATGAGAGAGGAGAAATAACAACCAACACCACAGAAATACAAACTGCTATAAGAGAATATTATGAAAAAAATATATGCCAACAAACTGGACAACCTGGAAGAAATGGATAAATTCCTAAACACCTATAAATTACCAAAACTGAAACAGGGAAAAATAGAAAACATGAACAGACTGATAACCAGCAAAGAAATTGAATCAGTAATCAAAAAACTCTCAACAAACAGGAGACCAGAGGAGATGGCTTCATGGGTAAATTCTACCAAACTTTTATTTTATTTTATTTTTTTATTTTTTTTAACGTTTATTCATTTTTGAGACAGAGAGAGACAGAGCATGAATGGGGGAAGGTCAGAGAGAGAGGGAGACACAGAATCTGAAACAGGCTCCAGGCTCTGAGCTGTCAGCACAGAGCCCGACGTGGGGCTCGAACTCACGGACTGCGAGATCATGACCTGAGCCGAAGTCGGACATCCAACCGACTGAGCCACCCAGGTGCCCCTCTACCAAACTTTTAAAGAAGAGTTAATACTTCCCAAACTATTCCAAAAAATAGAAATGGAAGGAAAACCTCCAAGTCCACTCTATGAGGTCAGCATGACCCTAATACCAAAACCAGATAAAAACAACACACAAAAAGGGTACAGGCCAATATCTCTGATGAATCTAGATGCAAACATCTTCAACAAAATACTATCAAACTAAATCTAATAATACGTTAAAAAATCATTCACCAAGCTCAAGTACGATTAATTCCTGGTTTACAAGGATGGTTTGATACTCATAAATCAATCAGTGTCATGCATCACATTAATAAAAAAAGGATAAGAACCATATGATCATCTCAGTAGATGCAGAAAAAGCATTTGACAAAGTATAACATCCATTCATGATAAAAACCCTCAACAAAGTTTAGAGGGAACATACTTTAACATGATAAAGGCCATCTAGGAAAAACTCACAGGTAATATCATTCTCAATGGGGGAAAACTAAGAGCTTTTCCTCTAAAGTCAGGAACAAACAGGGGTGTCCACTTTCACCACATTTGTTGAACATAGTACTGGAAGGTCTGGCCACAGCAATCAGACAACAAAAAGAAATAAAAGGCATCCAAATTGGGAAGGAAGAAATAAAACTTTATTTGCAGATGCCACGATACTCTATATAGAAAACACAAAAACTATTAGAACAGAGGTGCCTGGGTGGCTCAGTCAGTTGAGCATCTGACTTTGGCCCAGGTCACAATCTTGCAGTCTGTGAGTTCGAGCCCTGCATCGGACTCTGTGCTGACAGCTCAGAGCCGGGAGTCTGCTTTGGATTCTGTGTCTCCCTCCCTCTCTGTCCCTCTCCCACTCCCACTCTCTCCTCTCTCTCTCAAAAATAAATAAACGTTAAAAAAACCAAAAAGGAACTACTAGAACTGATACCCAAATTCAGTAAAGTCACAGGATACAAAATCAACATACAGAAATCAGTTGCATTTCTATATACCAATAATGAAGCAGCAGAAGGAGAAATTAAGGAATCAATCCTGTTTACAACTGTGCCAAAAATAATAAGGTACCTAGGAATAAACCTAATCAAAGAGGTGAAAAACCTATACACAGAAAACTATAAAAACGAAGATGACACAAAGAAATGGAAAGACATTCCATGCTCATGGATTCGATGAACAAATATTGTTAACATGTCTATACTACCCAAAGCAAAGTACACATTTAATGCAATACCCACCAAAACGCCACTGACATTCTTCAGAGATGGAACAGTTCTAAAATTTGTATGGAACCACTAAAGACCGCAAATAGCCAAAGCAATCTTGAAAAAGAAAAGCAATGCTGGAGGCATCACAATTTTGGACTTCAAGTTATATTACAAAGCTGTAGTAATTAAAACAGTATGGTACTGGGGCGCCTGGGTGGCGCAGTCGGTTAAGCGTCCCACTTCAGCCAGGTCACGATCTCGCGGTCCGTGAGTTCGAGCCCCGCATCAGGCTCTGGGCTGATGGCTCGGAGCCTGGAGCCTGTTTCAGATTCTGTGTCTCCCTCTCTCTCTGCCCCTCCCCCGTTCATGCTCTGTCTCTCTCTGTCCCAAAAATAAATAAACGTTGAAAAAAAAAAAAAAAAAACAAAACAGTATGGTACTGGTACAAAAATAGACACATTGATCAAGGGAACAGAACAGAAAACCCAGAAATGACCCCAAAATTATGTGGCCTATTGATCTTTAACCAAGCAGGAAGGAATACCCAGTGGGAAAAAGACTGTATCTTCAACAAATGGTGTTGGAAAAATGGGTCAGCCACAGTGAACAAAACAATAAACAAAACTAAAAGGCAACCTACAGAATGGGAGAAGATATTCGCAAATGACATATCTGATAAAGGGTTAGGATCCCAAATACATAAAGAACTTATCAAACTCAAAGCTCAAAAAATAAATAATCCAAGTTAAAAATGGGCAGAAGACACAAATAGACATTTTTCCAAAGAAGACATGCAGATGGCCAACAGACATGGAAAGATGCTCAACATCACTGATCAGCAGGGAAATGCAAATCAAAACTACAATGAGATATCACCTCACACTTGTCAGAATGGCTAAAATGAACAAGAAACAACAGGTGTTGGTAAGGATGTAGAGAAAGGGGAACTCTCTTGCATTGTTGGTGTGAATGCAAACTGGAGACGCCATTCTGGAAAACGGTACAAAGGTTCCTCAAAAAGTTAAAAATAGAACTACCCCAGGATCCAGCAATTGCACTACTAGGTATCTACCCCGAGAATACAAAAATAATAATTCAAAGGGATACATGCATCCCAATGTTTATAACAGTAGACAAATTATGGAAACAGCCCAAGTGTCATCAACTGATGAATGGATAAAGTATGGATATATATGTATACACACACAGACAAAAATATATATTATATATATCCATTATATATTATATATTATATATATATCAGAATATTACTCAGACATCAAAAAGAATGAAATCTTTGGGGCACCTGGGTGGCTCAGTCGGTTGGGTGTCCGACCTCAGCTCGGGTCATGATCTCGCCATTCATGGGTTGGAGCCCTGCGTCAGGCTCTGTGCTGACAGCTCAGAGCCTGGAGCCTGCTTTGGATTCTGTGTCTCCCTCTCTCTCTGCCCCTCTCCCACTTGTACTCTGTCTCTCTCTCTCTCTCAAAAAATAAATAAACATTAAAAAAAAGAATGAAATTTTGCCATTTGCAATGACATGGATGGAGCTGGAGGGTATTATGCTAGGTAAAGTAAGTCAATCAAAGAAAGACAAATACCATATGATGTCTGTCACTTATTATGTGGAATTTAAAACAAAACAAATGAGCAACAGGAAGAAAAAAGTGGAGAGAGAAGCAAACCAGGAAACAGACTCTTAACTGTAGAGAACCAAGTGATGGTTACCAGAAGGGAGGGGTTGGGGGAACGGTTTAAAAATTTTTTAATGTTTATTTTATTTTTGAAATAGGCTTCTTTGGTATAAGGATTTATTTTAGGTTGATTTTTTTTTAAACAGCAGATTTAGGAAAAGCCTTTTTTACCTCCCCATCAGATGCCTAAATTTACACTTGAAAGGGAGCCTGAACCAGGAAGAGAATTGTTAACAGAGATATCTTTTTACCTAAGAGACTTATCTGCATAACATGGCAACCTTTGTTTTCCAAAACTCTCTCACTTTCTTGTGAATGGCCTTCCTTATTTAGTATTCTGGGACCCCTATTTCTTTCCTTAGCTCAGGATGTCTTATAAGCCTCAATTACCAGGCTGCACATTAGGTCTTATATTTTTATGGGGCTCCCGTACATATGAAATTTGTTTTTCTCCTGTTAATCTACCTTTTGTCAATTTGATTATTAGACCAGTCAAAGGACCTAGAGGGGATGAAAGGAAAATTATTCCACCCCTGTAGTTGGTGACCACAAAGGAATCCTTAGTGGCTGGACACTTATCTTTCCAGGGCTGCTGTAGTTGTGAGATCCTGGGACCTATGACAAAAGCCAGCAGAAGGTAAGATCAGGGGCACTTAGGTGGCTCCAGCAGTTAAGCCACCCACTCTTGATTTCGGGTCAGGTCATGATCTCACAGTTTGTGAGTTCAAGCCCCAAGTCGGGCTCTGCACTGAATGTGTGGAGCCTGTTTGGGATTCTCTCTCTCCCTCTCTCTCCCCTCCTCTGCTCTCTCTCTCTCTCGCTCTCATAAATTAATTAAAAACAAACAAAAAAATATTAACTTAAAAAAGAATTATCATGTCAGTCGCCCAGATCTCAGACCTCAATGTCTGATGGAAGTGAGAGTAATGAGAGTTCTTTTCTTTTTGTAAATTTAGATTAGCAGAAGAAAAAAGCTGGGTGAACCAGTTCCTTGAGTATAGCAACTTTCGTAAAAGTCTGTTACGAGAACATTTGTTTTCTATTAATGCCTTTCTTCCCAGAGATAGTCACTGTTTTCTTTTTTCTCTGTTGTAGAATTTGGCCAGACGAAAATGTGGGTTACATCCCACTTGCAATTAGATATGGCTGGATAGGGGCGCCTGGGTGGCTCAGTTGGTTTAAGCATCCAGTTTCAGCCTAGGTCATGATCTCACTGGTCCTGAGTTCGAGCCCTGCGTTGGGCTCTGTGCTGACAGCTCAGAGCCTAGAGTCTGTTTCAGATTTTGTGTCTCCCTCTTTCCCTCTGCTTCTCCCCCACTCACACTCTGTCTCTCAAAAGTAAATAAACATTAAAAAAAATTTTTTAAAAGATATGGCTGGACAGAAATGTGGGTTGCACCCTGTTTATGGCTAAATGTGTGTCTTTGTCTCTCTTTTCTTTCTTTATTTCTTTCTTTTTTTGGAACTAAAATTTTTGAATTGTGAGGACTGCATCTTTTTCACTCTCCTTTGGAAATGTCTCTTCCATCCACGGTTCAACCATAAAAAGACTTATTGTTTTGACCTGCTACTGAGATTAATAGATCATACTTGTCAGATGATGGATGCTTTGAAGTGGCCAGATTGCAAAGAAAAGAAAAAATAGAGAGTTCTCATCCTAAACAATTGTCATATTGGGACCTGTGGAGAGACCTAGTTGAAAAGCGGATTCAAAGGAGTAGCTAGCCTTAGGGACTCCTTTAATAGGATGAAAGAATAGAAATTGGACTTAGAACAAAACTTAAAGTCCACATCTAATGTAAATTCCTTCTCTGCCCTCTTAGCTACACTTTTAAAATCCCCGACTCCCTGTCCCTGACGCTTTGGGATCTCTGGGCCCCTGGTCTAAAATCCCCCCTCTCAAAATCCAGCTCCATTGCCTCAGCAAATTCCCTGAAATCGCAAAATTCCTCCAGCTTCCCCCCGAAAATCCCTTAAACTCCCAGCTGCCTGTTTGACTTCCCTCTCTGTAAGATTTACAGAGGGCACTCCAGCCTGATCTCCAGGCCCAGAGTATACAGATTACTCACGTACAGACTAAAAGCCAGGAAATGAGTGGAGAAGCACCGGAGGCAGGAGGAAGGCATTGTTTTGCTGCTCCTTACAATTCCTCCTCCTTCCCGGGGCTCTGTAATCAGGTGCTGCCAGCTTCGGGTCTTCCGATGCAACGTCCTTTATGAGTGCATCCTAGACACTCACGGCAAAGAATTCACATCCCCTGGACATCAGCAGATCCCGTAAATTATAAAGCCCTTTTACCTCCACCTTCAGAAGATCATACCAAATTTAGAGAGAAATTGGAAAGGCTAGTGGCCATTCACAACCCCACGGACGTAGATTCACACCTAGATTGCCTGTAAAGGGCTATTCTTCTTACCTAGGATTATAGTATAGTTATGAGACAAGCAAGGTGGCTGAAAGGAACAATCCAAATGACAGCCCTGCCTTAGTTTAAAGCTAAAGTTCTCTTTTCTGCTTATTATGGATCTTTGATAAGAAATACAATTGCTGAGAAGTCTGTTTTGCTTGCTGTTTGCTACGAGCATTGTGAGGCCTTTCCTGAATGTAACCCGCTGTGTAGTAGAATGGGTTGTAAACCTTCCTAAATGTAGTCTGATATGTAATGGAATGAGTGATTATACATAAACTAACCGGCATTTCTCGCTTCTGTAAACCTGCTTGCTTAGCACATTCCCCACCTACCCTACCCCCTTCCCCCTTCCCCCTTTTTTCCTCCCGCCACAAGTAACGGACAAAGCCTTCCCGCCAAAGGACAGACAAAGGACGCCCAATCAGAGAACAACAAATGTCCTTACTTTAAAATCAACTAATCAGGCCCCTCATAATTTGAAACCTCCCCTGTGCTATTTGTCTCTGTCTATAAAAACGCTGTACCAACCCTGATCGTGGCCTCTTGCGTCACCGGCGACGAGTGCGCAGAGGACCAGGTTCGAACCTGCAATAAACGACCCTTGCCGCTTGGCTTTGACTTAGGACTCTGGTGGACTTTTGTGGGAGGTTTCGGAACTTTGGGCATTACAGTGGCCCCCTAGGGAAACCCCTCCCCCAAGAGAAAACAGATGGCCAGGATTTCTCCCAGACCCTCCTTCAAATGTCCAGGAACTGGTTCAGCTGAAGGCGGATATTCAGGGGGCTGATAGGAACAATGGTAGAGGCTTCCCCAACTAAGGTGAGTTGATCTAAGGTTCAGATGTGCACTTGGAAAGAAGAACATACAAAGGCCTTTGCTGAATGCTTTACACAGATTTTTTAAAAGGCATACTACATCAAATCCTGAAAGTCTAGAACATAGAAATCTTTTGATTTATATAGTAGCTCGAAATATCCCTGATATAAAGAAGCAAATTAAGGAAACTGTAGTTGGAAGGGTAAATCAGTGTTTGGGGTACCATTCAGGACACAACTCAATTCTCTACGGAATTGGGAACAACTGTCCTTGTCTTGTAAATCTCAACAAACCAGAAATGCAGCTCTAGGAAAAATTTAAAGTCCATCCATCCTTACCAGTCCCAAAATCTCACCTATTCCTCTCAAAATATTTACAGGTATCGTAAAGGATCAGGACACTAGAAACAGAAGTATCCTGCACTCAAGGAAAGAAGGAAAAACTTTAATAATAATTACCCTATACCCCTGATAATAGGCAAATATGCCCCCAAAACTCTTGGAGAAAACTTGGATACCTTCCCTGTACCTTTGTGATGTAGATTTTCTCCCCCATCCCCCCCATAATCTCTAGGGTCTGAAAGGCATCCTTTAAAATACAAATGGGAGGGAGAAGTTTCTCAAGAGAAGGAGAAAAAAGGAACTATTTGGAAATTGGGCTAATGAAAAATCGTAAATGTCTTCTTCACAAATATTAGTAAAAACCTTCAGCCGTCTGAGCAGGTGAACTTAACTTATTCCAATTGCAAAAACCAAATTTGGACCCAACTTCTCTTTTACAAACCAGTGAGCTTTGCATCATCATACCTGTCCCAAGGCTAGAATTTTAAAACAAATGCTATAAGCTTTCATTAGCATATATCTGGATGTTTGTGTCTATATATGTACATTGTAGATGAGTGATTTTTTTCTACTTCTGGATAGTATTACTAAAATTACTTTGTAAAAGAGCTCTATTCAACGGACTTAAAAACAAACAAGTACTGGGGAGCCTGGGTGGCTCAGTCAGTTAAGCGTCCAACTTTAACTCAGATCATGATATCAAGGTTAGTGAGTTCGAGCCCCGGGTCGTGCTCTGTGTTGACAGCTCAGAACCTGGAGCCTGTTTTGGAATCTGTGTCTCCTTCTCTCTCTGCCCCTCCTCCGTTCTCTCTCTCTCTCTCTCTCTCTCTCTCAAAAATAAATAAACATTAAAAAAAAAACAAGTACTTATATGAATTAAGGATTCCCAAAACTCTCAGAAATATAACAGAAACTAACCCAAATGTTTTTCAAGTTCATGTGATCTAGGGTGATTTTTGGGAATTAAAAGCGAGTTTGTGTTTTTTGGTTTGATTAAAACAGGCATGTCTTTAGAGTTATCAGTGTTAAATATAATACTGCATTCTACCTAGGTTTACTAAAAGTCAAATAAGTTCATGTTATCTCTGCTGCAAAATTTGTCAGCAAGAAAACTAGCTTGGGATGATGGCTGACTATCTAATGCCTCATGAAGTTTTCATGAGTAGTCTAAACATAATTATTAAGAACAAGTGATTTGGGGTGCCTGGGTGGCTCAGTCGGTTATGTGTCTTGACTCCTGATCTCGGCTCAGGTCATGATGTCACAATTTGTAAGTTCAAGCCCCGCATCGGACTCTGTATTGATGGCGTGGAGCCTGCTTGGGATTCTGTCTCTCCTTCTCTCTGCCCCTCTTCTGTTTGTGCTCTCTTTCTCTCTCTCTCAGAATAAATAAATAAACTTAAAAAAAAAGAACAAGTGATTTAGGGGCACCTGGGTGACTCAGTTGGTTAAGCCTCCCACTCTTGATCTCAGCTCACTCTTTGTGAGACTGAGCCCCTTATCAGGATCTTCGCTGACAGCACAGAGCATGCTTGGGATTCTCTCTCCCTCTCTCTCTACCCCTCCCTCACTTGCATGCTCACACTCACTCTCTCCCGCTCTCAAAATAAATAAGTAAACTTAAAAAAAAAAGAACAAGAGGTTTAGGGGCACCGGGGTGGCTCAGTCAGTTGAGTGACTCTTGATTTCAGCTCAGGTGGTGATTTCAGGGTCCAGAGATCAAGCCCCTCGTCAGGCTCCCTGCTGAATGTGGAGCCTGCTTAAGATTCTCTTTCTCTCTCTCTCTCCCTCTCTGACACACACTCTCTCTCTCTCCCCCTCTCCCCCTCTCCCCTGCTCACACACACTCTCTCTCTCTCTTCTTAAAAATAAAAGAACAAGGGGTGCCTGGGTAGCTCAGTCGGTTAAGCATCCGACTTCGGCTCAGGTCATGATCTCACAGTTCCCGAGTTCAAGCCCCACATCGGGCTCTGTGCTGACATTCAGAGCCTGGAGCCTGTTTCAGATTCTGTGTCTCCCTCTCTGTCTCTGCCCCTCCCCAGCTCGTGCTCTGTCTCTCTCTCTTTCTCAAAAGACAAAAATAAATAAATAAATAAAATAAACATTAAAAAAATAATTAATTAAAAGAAAAAAGAAAAGAAAAGAACAAGTAATTTAAATAGATGTAAATGGGATAAGAGATTTTAGGTGAATTTTTTTATTAATAATTAAGTTTTATGGAATATGTGCGTAAGAAAGCTTCCAAAATCTTTTTTGGTGACTTGGAACTTTAGAGTTTTGCAAAGTTAAATGATGGAAATTGATTGAATATCGAGATCATTTCCAAAGACCATAAAAAAGTGAAACATTGGAGTGTCTGGCTGGCTAAATTGGTGGAGCATGTGACTCTTGAATCTCAGGGTCATGAGTTCAAGCCCCATGTTGGGTCTAGAGCTTACTTAAGAATAAATAAATAAATAAACAAACAAACTAGGTAATTTTAAAAATTAAAAAAAAAGTGAAACACTAATTACTGAACACTTTACCTAATTTGGCTTCCTATTGCAGGGAAACTAAAGATAAATTTGAGTTTCTTGGTAAACATAAGTTGCACCACAATGAAAGCCTGTACTGCAAGGAAGTACATGTTTCTAGAAATCATGAAACGCATTCATAAATTTCCCAATCTAAGGAATGCTGGTATAACAGACAGTTCATAACTGTTTACTTCTTTGCTTCACTTGAAATTAAGGTTTCCAGGTGTTAAGAATTCTAATTAATATGTGTAATTAAAGCTACTAGAAACCATAAGGGAAACAACTCTTGCGTGGTCACATTGTCTAGATTTGAATGAATTTATTATAAATGCTATAAAATTACGCTTTAACATCAGTAATGTACCTACGTAAAAGGAAAACTTAATTTTCTTTGATCTGTTATAAGGACAAAGTTTTCTTGGACTATTGGTCTGCTCCTGATAAGCGATTGCAAAAGGTTTTCTTTACCTTTTAAGTAATCTGCCTAGAAAGCAAAATTCTGTGTTTTAGCAAAATAATTTCTTGTGCTTCATGTTATCTGTATCATCGGGTCTTTGAATACGTAGGGAAACAAAATCTTTATATGACAAGAAGTAGGCTTTGCTCACAACTATGTGACCTTCTATATTTGCCTTTGAAATCTTTTATTGTCACTTTGGTTAAATAGATAACTAAGTATTGTTTCATGATAATCTGTGATCTTATGTAGCCAAGTGTCTAAAACCCTTTGATATTTTTGATACCTTTCCAAAATCAAATCCTGAATGAAGTCCTTTGGACCTGGAAGTAATTTTGGAATTTTCCAGACAGTCTCTGGAATATCTCTAAAGATATATTCTCTCTCCTTATTAAAAAAAAAAATCAAAAACAAACATGGAAAGTGTTAAACTCATTAGGCTTATTTGATATGCTAAGCTACATGGGAAGCACTGTCAATTAAAAAGTAACGTTAAACTTTTATTTGTATGGATAGATGTTACTAATATAAATGTTCCAGAAATTGTATGCAATTTCTAAAATTCTGATATGTCCCTGTATAATGTTAGTCAGTCATAATTCTAGTTATTATCTTAAAATGTGTGTCACAGAAATAACCAAATTACCTTGTCAATTGCATTATAATGAACTCTCATTGGATGTTTAGCCATGGTCATTTTTAAGTCTTTTGTCATTTACAGTTATTGTTTTACTCTGATGGTTTTGCAAAAGTCTTCCTGCAAAAGTGCTTCATCTTCAAGGAAACTAATGGAAAGGTCTTTGGCAAGCACGTATTTCTGATCATTTTTAGATCATAACACTGAACTGGGTAAGCATTTTCCAAAACTAATGGAAAACACTGGATTCAAGCAGAACAAGAATTAATTACATGTACTGAATGAACGGATGATAATTATAATTTTTATGAGTTTTTATATGAAACATTGCTGGCTCTTTAGTGTTTTGTTTTTCCAGACTTAAGGATGTTTTTTCTCCTAAGGTACCTAAGCCTTAGAGCAACTTGGTAAGGTGTACCTTTATAAACAAAAATAAAACAGATTTTCTCCCTACTCGATCCCTCCAGAATTCGCAAACTCTCAGTGAGTAGCCTTACTTTCATGGTAATATATTTATTTGCAAAAGTTCAATAAGAATCTGTTCTCTTTGTAACAGGACACAACTGGAAACATTGGTTATATTACCAATACCATGAGTGGAATGTCAGATTTTTTTTTAAGTTTGTTTATTTATTTTGAGAGGCGGGGGGGGGGGTGGGCAGAGAGAGAGAGAGAGAGAGAGAATGCTCTCCCTAGCATTCCTGGGAGCTAGCTCTCCCTAGCTCCCAGAGCTAGATGCGGGGCTCGAATCCAAGACTTGTGTGATCACGACCTAAACCAAGAGTCGGTAGCTCAACTGACTAAGCCACCTTGGTGCCCCAGAATGCCAGATTTGAGAATATACATAGAATCAGATATTCCAGACAGTTTGAAGGAACCAAGGTTGACTTTACGGAGCCAATAAAGCCCCTTTGAAAAACAGCCTGGTACTTGCTTACAGGGCTCCCCACAGCCGGGCCAGGTAAGTAAAGAAAGTCAACTTCCGGGGCGCCTGGGTGGCGCAGTCGGTTAAGCGTCCGACTTCAGCCAGGTCACGATCTCGCGGTCTGTGAGTTCGAGCCCTGCGTCGGGCTCTGGGCTGATGGCTCAGAGCCTGGAGCCTGTTTCTGATTCTGTGTCTCCCTCTCTCTCTGCCCCTCCCCCGTTCATGCTCTGTCTCTCTCTGTCCCAAAAATAAATAAACGTTGAAAAAAAAAAGAAAGTCAACTTCCTGGCAGCTGCAGGAACCTCAGGGTATTTTGGGGACCTCAGAAGAGAGGAATTCACCCAAGTCTATAGGTTTTGCAGGTGGAGTATGATGGCAAGCTCTCGGCTTGGCTTTCTAGCCTCAAGAGGCTCTTAAAAGTTCACTCTGAGATTCCTTATGGAAAGTTCCAGCAAAGCAGATTTAAAAGAGCCTATAATGATAAATCACTATTCTTGCTGTACTTCTACAAATAATCAGGCCAAATTTAATAAGACTATACTTATTTTAACAAATTAGTTACACTATAATTATATTGGGGTAGAAATGGAGGTGATTGTAGACAGAAAAGTTTTCTTTCAGTAGAAACTATAGTACACACATGTGAATAAGATCCTAGTTCTGTTCATTTTCTTTGAAGTTTTATTATTTGCCTTTAAACTGGACTGGGTCCTGAATTCTAGTTTCTTTAAGTATCTGGCTAGAAATCTCCAAACTAACATTTCCAATTTTTTTTCATCCTTTTGACTTGGAATCATTGAGAACTAAAACCGCCCCTTTTCCTGAAGCCCTCAGACAGAAGCTAGATGACTGGACCTAAACTTCAGAGAAATCGCCACAAAAGCTCATGTTTACCCCGTCTTCCTTGCGCCTGTGGCTGTGTGCGCCATTCAGAAAGCTCACCCGATGACATCATCAAAGACATTCAAACTGCAAACCAGGAAAATCTGTCAGATTGCCACTGCCTGCCCTCACTCATTCGGAAGATGCTTTGAGCCTAACATCTAGAAATCTTAACTGGCAGCTTTCAGGACTCAAACACTGGGTTTATAATTTGCTCCAGCCATTTACCTTTGTTTATCTTTTCTTTCCATAGAAATTCCTCTTGTTAATTACCTGACACAATATAAGCCTAACTTTGAGAGCCCAGGTGCAAGACTGCCTCCCGAAATGAGACAAAACTGTTGAGCTGAACTGACCTATTCTCAACACTGAGATTTGTATAATGAGATAAAATAACAATCTATCAGCTTAACTCCCGGACTATGAAATTTCCTGCTTGAAGTTTCAAAGACTGGACTGAAGGGGAGCAGAATTTACCATCCCAAAATATGTCACTTTGGCATGAGGATTATTTTGAGCTAAAGGCAGGGGTGCCTGGGTGGCTTAGTCGGTTAAACATCGGACTCTTGATTTCGGCTCAGGTCTTGATCTCAGGGTTTGTAGGACTGAACCCCGCATCGGGCTCTGCGCGGACAGTGCGGAGCCTGTTTGGGATTCTCTCTCTCTCTCTCTCTCTCTCTGCCCCTCCCCTGCTCATGCTCTCTCTTTCTCTCTCAAAATAAATACATAAACTTAAAAAAAAAAAGGCAATCAAAACCCAGGAGATTCAGGTGAAGCTCTTTACCTCCTCACTCAACTGTCATATATATATATATATATATATATATATATATATATATAATTTATTGCCAAATTGGCTTCCATACAACACCCAGTGCTCATCCCAACAGGTGCCCTCCTCAATGCCCATCACCGACTTTCCCCTCTCCCCCACCCCCCATCAACCCTCAGTTTGTTCTCAGTCCTTAAGAGTCTCTTATGGTTTGCCTCCCTCCTTCTCTGTAACTTTTTTTTCCCCCTTCCCTTCCCCCCATGGTCTTCTGTTAAGTTTCTCAGGATCCACCTATGAGTGAAAACATATGGTATTTGTCTTTCTCTGCCTGACTGACTTCACGTATCAACTGTCTTAATTTACACTGGAAAGGGGGCCTACACCAAGAAGAAAGCTATTAAGAGAGAGAACTTTCTACCAAGAAACTTAATCTGCATAACAGGGCAACCTTTATTTTGCAAATATCTCATCTGCCTTCCTGTGAATAGCGTGCCTTTCCTTTGGATCTGCGGACCCCAGGCCCTTTCCTGAGCTCAGCGTGTTATAGAAGCCTCAAGAACCTCACTACCTTCTGGGCTTCATATTTTTATGGGGCTCCCGTACACATGAAATGTATTATTCTCCTGTTAACCTGCCTTATGTCAATTTGATTATTAGACCAGCCAATGAACCTAGAAGGGAAGAAGAGAAAATTCTTCTGCTCCTACACTTTCATATGGCTGTCACGCGTCCAGGGACCAACAGATTGTTAGCCCTAACAGACATGCACATACACATTCCACCAAATAACCAGCAGACAAATAACTACCCAGAGAAAGATTTAGGGAGGTGTATTGTAAAAAGCACTAAGCTTTGAGTTAGGGGGCCTGAGTTTGGGTCCTGAGACTATCACTGTTACCACTGGCTACAAACTTCCTTTTCTCAGGATCTGTTTCCTCCACAGAATAAGCTTGATGACCTTCAAAGTTCTATCCAACTCTAACTTGTCTGAAAGAGAGTTTAGAATAAATGTTGTTTTGTTACAAAGGCATTTGTCTTACACACTCTTTTAAAGCAAGTTTTAAGAAAATGAAAACTTACCCTTCCAAATGTGCGGGAGATCCGGCCACTTCTTGTGAATTGTCTCTACAAGGCCTATGTAAGGAGAGTGATATGGGTTAAAAGCAAATGAAGTTATAGGAAAAGAACATTCAATGTGGTAACCTCCTGATGATATCTGTGGAAAGGAAACTATTCAAATACATCCTGTATTCTTTTACAAAATGCTTAAGGTAACAGAACGTATGGGGACTGGCATCGTTCCCATTATTTTCCCTCTTTTCAAGAAGAATGGGTAATGTTGATACTAACCATCACCCATGAAATAATTATTACTGACAGAGGAAAGAAACGTACTGAGATAGTGCTCAGACTGTCATGACATAACGTTTGGAAACGAGAGGCAACTACTAAAGGTTATAATTTGTTTACAGAAGATCCGTATTTTTTTTTTAATATTACTTAACCAATCGTTTAAATGCAAATCGTGCCAGTACTCCCACATTATATAAAGACAACATGATTCCAACAAAGCTGATGTACCAAATGCAATATTACAGAAGAAACCTCAGGATGGCTAGGTCTGCTGCTACAGTCAAAACCATCACAGACAGATGAGACCTTTTCCTATTTATAAACTTCTCTAGAGCGATGATTCCACCACTTTCTTTAGGAACCGTTTCCAGTGTTTCACAATCAAGATTCCTCCTTAAATCTTCCCCAAATCTCCAATGGCCTTACTTAAGTCTATTTAGTCATCTAAGAATAAAGAGAATATTTATTGACTTTCCTCTGTGTCTGAGTCACTGACATTTTAAAACAATTATTAAATTATCTACAAGGCTCCTCTTCTGCTGGGTTAATGAATACTATTGCTTCAGCAATCCCCTCAGAGCACATGTCTTATATCATGTGACCTAGTTGTTTCTTCAGGATTCTGGTAAGGTCTGCCTGGGTTTGAGTTTCTCTTTTTATGTTTTGTACTCTGAAACTCTTTAGAATGGATTCAGAATTCCCATGGGGTCAATGGACTCTGCTCCTTCCCTGAAATTTTTATCTCCCAGAATAACATTAAGCAATATTGCCCAGATTATCCAAATTATAGCTGTATTACCACAGTGCAAGCAAAGACACATTTTTAAAAATTTAAAAGTTCTGACTCTAGCTCACAAAACGAAATAAGGGCAATGCAGTTCTAGCTTTGTTGGTATTCCTGTCCAGAAGCCAAGAAATTATTCAAGTGGTATTTCTCAGGAAACAAATGTTTAGACTCCTGGGAGGAAGCCAGAAATCTGGAGTGGGTGATGTGGTTCTTGGCTCCCCAGTTCTTATGTCACTGGAAAAATATTTTGGCTGACACTACAGACTCATCCTCATTTCCAGACCACTTCATTTTGTGAAGTTAGATTCTTTGGAGAATTGCACAGTGCATCCCAAGGTGCATTTTTATGATCTGATTGCCATATGATTTATATGTGAAAACTCCCGGACTGTAGGAAGGTATTGCCAACATAAAAAGTTGTCTTCCCATATATTACACAAGAGCATGAGAACTAATGCCTCTCTAAGGTTTCTGTCGTCTCTTACTGAGTCAGACTCTCGACAAGAGAAAGAAATGGTGCCCTCTGAATTTAACCCTGAGGTGGCTGATGATTGGGACCAACCCTGCACAGAGGCAGAATACGTACCCCCTTTGTAATAAGATTTGAGGGGCCCTAAAAAATCAGTCTGGTTCAGTACCTGACTTGCTCCTTTGGGTTCTTAAATGTCTCCTCAATAAGACCTACACTGTAGCCACTCCATATAGAATTTGAACCTGTACCAATCCACAGCCCCCCTTAGTACACCTATTATTTCTGCATTTTACAAAGCACGAATTTCCTTCTTGTTAAAAAAAAATTTTTTTTAATGTTTATTTATTTTTGAGAGCAAGAGAGACAGAGCATGAGCGGGGGAGGGGCAGAGAGAGAGAGGGAGACCCAGAATCGGAAGCAGGCTCCAGGCTCTGAGCTGTCAGCACAGAGCCTGACGCGGGGCTCGAACTCATGAGCCGTGAGATCATGACCTGAGCCAAAGCTGGACGCTCGACCGACTGAGCCACCCAGGCGCCCCGTGAATTTCCTTCTAATAGACAATACTACGTACTTGTTTAGTTACATCATTGGTCATTTTGTCATTTATTGCTTGTCTCTCTCCTCTAGACTGTAAGCTCTATGCAGCAGATATTTTTTTCCCTGTTCTGTTCCCTGATGACTCCCAAGCAACTGCAGCAGTACCTGATGTAGATTAAGCGCTTAATAAATATATTATTGTAAATGAATGAATGTGTTGAACAAGCCATAGGAGGGATAGCTAGTATACAGACTGGGAGTCTGACATGCTATTTTGATATAATAATAAAGGCATCAATCATCAGCTAAATCACGGAGTTGAAAACAGCCAGTATAATTCATACAACTGCAAATTATTATTCGATGTTGTTTTGGTTTACTTATCTCAAAACATTTACTCAGCACTTAGAAGGTATACTTTTTCCTCATTTATATTGATATATATATATATATATATATATATATATTCATATACACAATCACGTGTGTTGTTTATAAACACTTAGACAAGGGCACACACGCAAGAAACAAAAGGAGTGAGGAGAACAGCGGAATGAATGTGAAAATACAAGAGACCCCCATGGACTGATTTGTGAGCTGGTAGGACAAGCGGTCTGTGCAGAACTGAAGACACTATAAGAACGTTCGCGAAAAAAACCGAAAGGTGGTATCAGAGCATAATCAGGAAATATCTCAGCTGGATCTCTCATGAACCTTAACTTTGATCAGATAGGGTAAGTCAGCCTCACTCCACATAAATAAGCCTCACTCCTTTTATTCCTGTTTCTGGGATCCCCACCTATTAAAAACCTGAGATTTTAACAGCAAACTCCTTTCTCCCAAGGTGCTACATCTACCCTGGTTTCATGAACCTGCTTTAGCGCCTTTTCTCACACATGCACAAAAAGGTATTTGGTTACCTTAACTAACAAAACGGAAGTGAAGTATTAGACTTCCCTCCTCATGCGACTGTAAACCTTCACCTTCTCAGAAAATGACTTCTCAAACAGAACAGGGAGGCTGCCCCACTGATGTCTCTTTTGGGCTCTCCGCTTCCATTTCTTTGCTCTCTCTCTCTCTCTCTCTCTTTCTTTCTGAGTTTATTTATTTTGAGAGAGAAAGCACAAGTCAGGGAGGGGCAGAGAGAGAGAGAGAGAGAGAGAGAGAGAGAGCAGGAGAGAGAGAGAATTCCAAGCAGGCTCCACACTGTCAGTGCAGAACTCGACCCGGGGCTCAAACCTATGAACCACGAACACGTTAAAAGGCATATGCTTTCATTTTCCACACATAGTTAACATTTTTCTCCTCTGCCATTTTCTTTTCTTAGTTTTCATAATACTAAGCTTCCCAAGTAATTGATATTTGAAAACTAATGTGAACACATCAGAGCTGTACATGTTTTGTGTTTTCTAAGTTCATTTTACTTATTTTTGAGAGAGAGGGAACGCAGAGGAGGGGCAGAGAGAGAGAGAGGGAGAGAGAGAGAGAACCCCGAGTAGGCTCTGTACCATCAGTGCTGAGTCCAAGGGCTCAAACTCACAAACCGTGAGACCATGACCTGCGCTGAACCTAGAGTTGGATGCTTAACCGACTGAGCCACCCAGGCACCCCGGAGGTGTACGTGGTTTTAACATTTATCTTCATTTTTGCGTGCAGTTTCATAAAAAACCACTGAAATAGGTAGAAGAAGAAGTATCAGTGGTAGAATAGGAAATATTCAGCCCGTTTTCTAGGGGAGAAACACAAAAGTGCATATTTCAACATCAGATGACCAAAACCTACCTATATGTGGTAAAAGAATTCAGGCTATTTTAGTTCTTGCTGTCATTTAATGTTGGCGACAAATTTCGATTTCCATTTAGCAGATACTAATTGAGTACCTACCGCTCTAAAACCGAGAGCTACATATTCTAGATACAAACATAATACACAGCCCTTCTCCCCTCAAGGAAATTAATATTTAGTATAGAAAACAGATATGTAAATCAATATTGCCAATACCGTAAGATAAGATATTGTGTGAAGATGTTGGTTTCCCAACTTTGTACACTTGATCTTAGCCAAAAGGCCGAGAAGCGATTCCAACTTTGTAGATAATAAACTCTATGGTATTTTCTTATTTTGAACATAGCCTCTCAGTAGAAGTGTTTGTTTATAAATTATACACGTGTAGTGTCATAATTAGCTAATGTCGTAAGGCATGGAACATATTTAGGGTGACGCTTACTGCTACTATACAGGATACAAATTGATATACCAAAGTCTTCCTGTTAACTTTGAACTGTGTAGGCCAACATTTTAGGGTTTTTTTAATGTTTACTTTTGAGAGAGACAGAGACAGAGCATGAGTGGGAGAGGGGCAGAGAGAGAGAGGGAGACACAGAATCCGAAGCAGGCTCCAGGCTCTGAGCCATCAGCACAGGGCCCGACGTGGGGCTCAAACTCATGAACCGTGAGATCATGACCTGAGCCGGAGTTGGATGCTTAACCTACTGAGCCACCCAGACGCCCCTGTAAGCCAGATCTAATTAGCAGATCTAATTAGATCATCATGGTTTTTGAATTTGTTTTGTATGTATTTGTTTTTGTGTCTCATATATTAACTAATAGCGTGGCTGACTAAGAATACTGTCAATATCTTGTTCATCTATGCATACGTTATTAGTAATATCATCCGTGTTCTTTGCAGGAGTCTCACAAAATGATGGTTAGTTTATTAAAAATAAACTTGGTAATGTGATTGAGAAATTTAATTGGGAACGTGCAAACTGCGACATCTTGCAAGGAGGTGAAGTTAAACTAATAAATGAAGTTTCTGTCCACTCCTCCATACTTTTGCTGCAGACAACTCATAAATATGACATCACATATGACCCTCTGTTGTCAAACACACCAAGTGATAACATTGTTTTTATATGTCTGTGTTTGCGTGTAATTATATACATTTCATATTTTATAAATTAATTATTTTACAGTTATTTTGTATAACAAACCAGACTCATCATTCTTGATTAATAAAGAGTAGACATTCTTTTTTAAAAAAAATTTTTTTAACGTTTATTTATTTTTGAGACAGAGAGAGACAGAGCATGAACGGGGCAGGGTCAGAGAGAGGGAGACACAGAATTGGAAGCGGGCTCCAGGCTCCGAGCAGTCAGCCCAGAGCCCGACGTGGGGTTCGAACTCCCGGACCGCGAGATCGTGACCTGAGCTGAAGTCGGACGCTTAACCGACTGAGCCCCTAGGCGCCCCTAAAGCGTAAACGTTCTTATATGTATACTCAACTCTGATATCCATCTGAAACAATCCCTAGAGCACATCTCTAGTTTGGGATACCACTCCACCAGTCTGTTGAACAGACTCAATTTCTGAATTTTAAAAGATTTTTTTCAAAAAAGACTACAAAGAAAAATGTGTTCCGTTGCTTTCTGATCCCTAACCAGAAAATAATTTAGCCATACTGTCTCAGATTCAATCTCTTCCAGCTCTTCATTTCTTCTAGCTGAGCTTTTACTATATTTGCTCTGTAATTTTAAAGATCACTGAGGGAGAAAGAGTGTAAAAGGTGGTCATAAGCTGATTACCGGACTAATTAAGTGGTTCTGTTAATTGGCTAAGATTATATAGCTCATGTGTCATTATTTTTATTGAGAGACTTACTAAATTCCAAGTGATGATACTTGGCTCTGAATCATATTATGTTCTCAAGATTATAAATCTAAACAACCGACATGGTATATTAAACCTAGCACATATTTAAGGAAGCATGGTATAATGGAAAGAGTTTTGAAGTCCGAGAGGCTTGAATCTGAACCCCAGTTCAGCCACTTAGAAGCTGAATGGTCTTGGGAAAGTGGCTTAATTCTCTGAACTTGTTTCCTCATATGTTAAATGGAAGTAATATCATCTCCTCACCAGGACGTTTTGTGAGTTAAAACACGGCATTCAGTACGTGCTTAATACCCGAATATCAATTATCACTTAAGATAAATGAAATTATTGGGGCGCCTGGGTGGCTCAGTTGGTTGAGCATCCAACTCTTGATTTTGGCTTAGGTCATGACCCCAGGGTCGTGGGATCGAGCCCCGCGTCCAGCTCCTTCACTGAGCATGGAGCCTGCTTAAGATTCTCTCTCCCTCTGCCCCTCTCCCCCACTTGTACTCTCTCTCTTTCTGTCTAAAATAAAATTTTAAAAAGGTAATGAAATTATGTACGGATGTGGGAATTTTGCAAGGTAGCGTTCTATGGTAATTATACCCTCAGGGAGCTCTCTCATGAATGGGCTAGTGTAGGGGCTTTTGCAGTCAACCATTTTTCTTTGAGTACCTATGCAGCATTGTGCCAGATTTTGTGGGAGATACAGTGTGCTCCTTCTACAATGTTACGGGGTTGATTAAACTGTAAACACATACATGTAATGGTTCAAATGCAACGAAGGCTTAATTCGTATTAATGTAACAATCCAGAGCAGGTATTCAGGTCATCAGATGGCCTCTCTGTTTTCAACACATAGACACACGGATTCCAATGTTGCTTTGGTCACCATCATTCCTTCTTATGGGGAGGCAAATAAAGCTCGCAAGTACATGTGTGGAGGTTCTGTGGAAACGTCCTGGAATTGACATCTGTAATTTCTGCTCCCATTGCATTGAAGAGAACTTAGAAGGCCTAACCTAACTGCAAGAAAAGCTAGGAAATGGAGTCTAGCTGTGTGCACAGGAAGGAGGGGAGAACACAGATTGGTAAACAGCCATCAGTCCGCCGTTGATTTTTAAAGAGACATAAGAAAGACGACAATATCCAAATGCACAGGGAATCAAGACTAAGGAAGGCTGGTGGAACATCTTCACACGTGTGCTCTTGGAGAAACAGTTCACAACCAGATCACTGTGTTTACACATCTTCCAACTTATTATAGTCCCATCTGTATCTTTTTTTCATACAAACTGTTCTTTTCCCAAAGGATCGTAGAGTATCATACTAAAAGAGATGATTTCCTCATGAACTGGCAAGGTTTATATTTTATTTTTCTCTTTTATTTCCAGTCCATATCTAAGTTCAGGGTGGTCTTGAAAAGAATTAAGCCTCTGTGTGTTCCCTTTTTCCTCCCATATTCCCTAAGATCATCTTGGTTGCCTCTTACAGTTCCCTAGAGCAATAAAGGGTTAAGCATCTGCCCCTGCACATACTGCTACCCTGAAAGAGGAAAAAAGCCAATTCAAAGGGAATACAGAGAGAGAGAGAGAGAGAGAGAGAGAGATTTACTATAGTTTCTGGGTAACTAAAAAGACCAAAGCTTATGTTCAAGCCTGTATCACAGATCTAATAATCATATTTCACTGGAAGACAATCCAATCAGCTAGCAAGTAAGAAATCACAGATAGAAGAGTTTCTTGAAATAGATAAAATCCTCTTTGCCTGAATGCAGTGGACAAGCAGGCGACCCCTGTGAGAGAAGTTCTGATGTTGTTGCTTGGATTGACAGTCTTCATTCCTCACAGTCTGGAATTATAGCTCTCAGTCAAGTTTGCAACCCTGTCCCCACATACATTTGTACGTGTGTGTACATTTAGGTGTTGTCCACTCTCCTCCTCATACATACATACATCACGCTATCCTGGTGAAAGTACTAATATTTTCTGGGAACTGAACATGTAGAAAGCCTGGTGGAGACTGGGGTGGCTGGAAGAATGAGGTCAGAGAGGGAAGCAGATGCAAAAGGGAGAAGTATGGAAGTAGGGCACGAAGCACACACTTCTACAAATGGTGAAGCCAATTCCATCAAACCATTAGGAATTCATTCTTAGGCCTAGAATTCATTCTCGTTTGTAACAGCCTTTTCGTAAAAGGCAAATGCCTGTGAGAATAATACTTTTAGGTATGTCCGTTAATCTTCAAGGAAGTAGCTAACAAGGTAGCAAAGGGCAAAGCCTGATAGAAAGGAAAATCAGGCTAGGCAGGAAGACGATGAAGAACAAAAAGAAGGATGATGGAGGTGGGGAGAAAGGCTGAACAAGGATAATAGAAGGGAAGTGGTGGGTTTTGTTTTTGTTTTTGTTTTTGTTTTTGTTTTTGTTTTTTGCTTCATAAAGTGTATGACGTCCCTTTCCAGATCTGGTTCCCTCTATTTTTTCCTTTCCTGCAGATTCCTCATTCTGTTTTATACCTCATTTCTTATTCTCTGTTCTTTAATTACTAATCCAGACAGAGTTGATCTAGCAGATTGGAAGAGAAAGAATCAGTGTGAAATTTTTGAATTTCACACAAAATAGAAGAAGTACTCAAGAGTAGAAAGCCAAGTAAAAAGCAAGAAAACATGACGTACAGGCAAACAGGTATATGGTTTTCTCTTTTTCCCATCGCAGTGCCTCAGTCTCTGTTTTCTCACCCCAAGTTGATGTTCAGAATCAAAATTCTATCAGACACTCTTTACCCTAGAAAAAAATGAGACAGTTCAGGAAGAGAACACTGGAACAAAATACATCTGGAAAGACTGAGTTCTAAACCCTGACCATTACACAATATAACCTAAATT
Organism: Lynx canadensis; assembly: GCF_007474595.2. Taxonomy (NCBI): domain Eukaryota; kingdom Metazoa; phylum Chordata; class Mammalia; order Carnivora; family Felidae; genus Lynx; species Lynx canadensis. The sequence continues at coordinate 91,935,649 of NC_044321.2, forward strand.
ACACAGAGAGGAAATTGGCAGTGGTATTTCCAAAAGAAAGAACTTGCTTTGGATCAGAGGGGACACCACCACCCATGCCTTGAAGCCCCTGTGCACCCTAGAAATCTTGGAGTTTTATTTGAAGTGTCATAAATGGATTATTCTTGTTTAAAAATATTTTCAAAATTATCAACCTTTTGATAAAGGACTTAAAGATTTCTTCCACGTTCCCAGGAATGTATAAGGCAGACATCTTTGTTTACGTGTCATGACCTGAAAACGCTGATGAAAATAGAGATCTTGTTACCCACGCCTTCTCTACCCTTATTAAAATACTGCACGTGTTATTCTTGGAAGGCACAGATCATGACCATCATTTGGGAAAAATTCCTAAGAACCCAGTCTTCTTGGATGTTGTTTATTAGTACACAGCCAGCTGTGCATGCAGCTCCGTGTCATAGCGTTGGCCTATTTTCTCTCTTTGTTCAGTATTGTCCCTCCTCTAGGGGGTTTATTTTTAGCGTCGATTGAAATTAAAGAGTTCAGTGGAATCGGTTATCATAAATAAAAACAGCTTTGTCGGAAAAACAAAGGAATTCAAGAAAAAGAAAATACTTGATGGATCTTACTTAAGATCAGTACAACAAATGCCTGGCTTCTAAGGAAACAGAAATATTTTAATTAAACCTTGCAAATCTTCAAAAGTTGTGCATCATTCTGTGGGTTGATTTTTCTCACGTGACTGGAAAATTAAATGGCTCAAGTTACTTCATAAAGCATATCAATGAGCAGGTACACAAATCCTGAGAACAGCTCTTCCCTTAACTTTCAATCCAAATTGGTTCAGATATCACAAAGACAGACGGCCAATGTCTAGCCCAGGGAACAACTGATCGATTCCTTCCTGGTTACCTTTAGGTCTCTATCTTTGCTCTCTATCATGTCTACCTGGAATGTATGTTGTTCCTATCACACCGGTTTACTCTCTATGATCCAGGTAGGAATACGGAATTAAAATGGAAAAAAAGGGGCGCCTGGGTGGCGCAGTCGGTTAAGCGTCCGACTTCAGCCAGGTCACGATCTCGCGGTCCGTGAGTTCGAGCCCCGCGTCGGGCTCTGGGCTGACGGCTCGGAGCCTGGAGCCTGTTTCCGATTCTGTGTCTCCCTCTCTCTCTGCCCCTCCCCCATTCATGCTCTGTCTCTCTCTGTCCCAAAAATAAATAAACGTTGAAAAAAAAAATTTAAAAAAATAAAATGGAAAAAAAAATAGCTTCATAAAAAAGAGGAAAAATGAAATTGCAATAAGAAATTGTAACTTATTTCAGGTCACTGAAATTCAATACACGTAGAATTTCTTTCCTGTTCTAAATCTGTTTCTCCTACTACCTTCTTTATACTGTTGGTAATGGCATCACCATCAATACGATTCAAGTCGGAAAGCCTAGAACAGTCTTTGTTTCTCCAGTGCCCACATGTAGGCACTCATCAAGTACAGTTGATTTCATCCCTTAGAAACTCCTTCATATCAGTTCCGTCTTCTAACTCCACTACCACTGACCTAGTCTGTGTCCTCATTTCTCACAAAAACCTTTCTCACACTTCTTGCCAATCTTCCCTCTTATCTGCCACAGTCATCCACACATACCTCTAAAAGGTCAATCCGAATATTCCTTTCCTTCATTCACATTCACCACTTAAAGAACTATGGCTAAATTCCTTACCATGGAGCTCAGGGTCTTTCATAACTAACCCTAGTCTACCTTCCTAACGTCATCTCCAACCACTCATTTCCATACGTCTTACATGCTAACACTCTGGATGGATGGATGGATGGATGGATGGATTTATTTTGTGTATGTATGTGTGTATTTTTTCTTTTAATGACTATGAACTTTTATATTTATTTTTTAAGTAATTTATTTAATGTATGTATTTATATTTTTATTTTGTATCGCTTCTCGGCCTTTTGGCTAAGATCAAGTGTATATTTTTATTTTGTTTACTTTTCTCCCAGATGAACCACGGAATTTCAGGCCCCTATTTTCAGCTTGTTTTTCTCGTGCTTATTCTCACTGCCTGGGATGCCCTCACCCCCTTCAGTCACTAATAAAACTCTAACTCATCTTTAATTATTATTTTTTTAATATGAAATGTATTGTCAAATTGGTTTCCATACAACACCCAGTGCTCATCCCAACAGGTGCCTTCCTCAATGCCCATCACCCACTTTCCCCTCCCTCCCACCCCCCCATCAGCCCTCAGTTTATTCTCGGTTTTTAAGAGTCTCTTATGGTTTGCCTCCCTCCCTCTCTAACTTCTAACTCATCTTTAAAGATCCAACGTTCTTGGGAACCTGCGTGGCTCGGTCAGTTAAGCATCTGACGCTTGATTTCGGCTCAGGTTGTGATCTCACAGTTCATGGGTTTGAGCCCTGCAATGTGACTAACTGTCTATGCTGACAATGCAGAGCCTGCTTGGGATTCTCTCTCTCCCTCTCTCTCTGTCCCTCCCCTGCTTGCGTGCTCTCTCTTTCTCATAAATAAATAAATAAATAAATAAATAAATAAATAAATAAACATTAAAAAACAATAAACAAAGATCCAACTCTGAAATATCACCTTTGCTCCACAGCTTTCCCTTCATTTCCTCCACAACCACCACTGCCACTCTAGAAACACAGAAGTGCTCCCTCATTTATGTTCCTATAAGCCCTTCTCTTCCAGCTCTTATCGATTTATACCATACATGGATCATATGTGTATACTAGTCCTCACTTATTATCTGTGTCTCACATCTCTGCTGAGTATGTATCGCCAAGGTCGATACCGTATGACCCTGTTCACCCTCAAGCTATGGCTGATTGGACCAAAGATGAAATAGTATTTTGCAATGGACAGATCTGGTGGCTACCACATTAACCAAGTGGTCAAGCTTGAGGACAACAACGGAATGGCTTGATATGATGTGACTCCTCATTGGATACTGTGGGAATTATACACACCACTCATGTGATCTTCTTCCTAGATGTTTTACCTGAAGCTAATCATAAGGAAACATTCTAATAAATCCAGAATGTGGGACATTCTGCAGAACATCGAGCCTGGACTCTTCAAAAGGCTCAATGCAATGAAAAATAGGTTGCTAATGGGAATCTCATATCTACTCTGTGAATCTTTAGAGCTATAAGCCAGATCCCCAAGAATTCAAACCAGATAATAACTCCCTCCCTTGAATCCAGCAAAGATTCAAATCCTCTCAGAAGTTTAAGGGACCTACACCTGTTCACTGCCATCCACTGGAGAAACATCAGGATTTCTAATCACTATCAAGCAGCTTAATCCACATATCCTTGATCAGCTCCCAGAATGTAAGGTCATTCGGCTGTCTGTTCTCCTTCTAACTATTGTTCCTTTATCCCCTGACTAAACCTACCACTGATCTCTTTATCTCTTACCTCTCCATTTTATCTTTTAACCCTCCATTACATTTCAACAAACTGTATTACAATTTAAGCTCCTTTCACCAATTTTAACTTTCTCTAACCTCAATTTAAACAGGTTAATCTCTTGATAACACTCCTCTTCCCACACCATCAAGTGGAGGCTGCTATTTCTCTAACATTAAATTGACCCTTGGATCAAGTAATGGGATCAGTGTCTGCTTCATTTCATACTTCTTTTAGAGCTGGACACATCTGTAAAAACCTTGGTTTATTGCCTGGGAAAACGTTGCTTTATGGCATCTAAACACACCTTCTTTGGTTGTGGAACTACCAATCGCTGCTCATGTTCCTCCATTCATTAGATTTGACTCGTGGTTAGTTCAGTATTCTTTTCCACTCATGTCTGGACATCCTAAGGTGTTCCAAATCTACGTTAATGATCTATCCATCATTCTGGACTAGGAGTACCTTAATCTTCATCTCCCATGACTTCCACCCCATTTGGGGCAGACATTTCCACGGCAACCCTCTGGACCTTGTAGTCACACAGCACTAATTACCTCTGAACTAAATTTGGTCACCATGCCATTTGACAATGCTTTCGTGATTCTCACTCTCCCGATCTCAGGATGTCAATTCTTGCACCACTATTTCACAAACTCATCTGCTTTATCCATATAAACTCTCCATCATCTTTTCTTTTATTCCCTATCAAATTTAGATTTCATGTTCTATCACTTCAACCCTCTGTTGTCAGTATCAGCTCCCATGTTTTGTGGCCTAAGGCTTGCTGGGGGCAATGTAGTTAGATTTTACTAAAAAGTGTATTCAATCAAATATGTTCATGGTGCTGTTATAATTTTTATCCTTACTCATTTTTTGGTTTCTTGATGAATCAACCACTGAGAAAGACATGTTAAAATATCTATGATGGGGGGGCGCCTGGGTGGCTCAGTCGATTAAGTGTCCGACTTCGGCTCAGGTCATGATCTCACAGTCCGTGAGTTCGAGCCCCGCGTCGGGCTCTGTGCTGACAGCTCAGAGCCTGGAGCCTGTTTCAGATTCTGTGTCTCCCTCTCTCTCTGCCCCTCCCCTATTCATGCTCTGTCTCTCTCTGTCTCAAAAATAAACGTTAAAAAATTTTTTTTTAAATATCTATGATGGTACATTTGTTATTTGTTTATATTCTATCTATAGATTTTGCTCTATGTGTTTTAAGGCTAAGATACTGGGTACATGCAAGTTTGGAATTATGACATCTTCATAATGAGTTGAAACTTTTATTTTGAGGTTAACTGTCAATACGAATGTATCATACTTATTGCCCATTATGTCTCAGTATAATATATAAGCTCTTTATTGTTATAATTTGGCTGCTAACTTCACCATGATTTTACATTCAACCTCTCAACATACCTTGTTAACAGCATATATTTATGTATTTTTCTTTTTAATATATTGATTCAGTCTGACAATCTGTGTGTTTAACAGGAAATTTAGCTCTATTTACATTTATTGCCTGAAGTTATTTTATATTTTTTGTCTTGTGTTTCTCTGTATTTTATTATCTTTTTTAAATAATGGCTTTGGGATATGATTCACATATCGTACAACCCACCTTTTTAAAGTGAACAATTGAACAGATTTTAGTACAGACAAAGAATTGTGCAAACATTAATACCGTCAATTTTAGAATATTTTTATCAGCCCAAAAAGAAATCTCAGATTCACTAGCATGCCCACCCACCCACAACCCTGCCCCGACCCTGTCAAACGCAGAAACTATTAATCTATGTTCTCTCTCTATAGATTTGCCGATTCTGATGCAGGAAAAGCATTTAACAAAGTACAACATCCATTCATGGTAAAAAACCCTCAATAAATTAAGGATACGTGGAACATACCTCAGCATCAAAAAGGCCATGTATGAAAAACCCACAGCCAAGATCATCCTCAATGGGTAATAACTGAGAACTTTTCCTTTAAGGTCAGGGGCAAGACAGGGATGTCTACTCTCACCATTGTTTTTTACACAGCACTGGAAGTCCTAGCCTCAGCAATCAGATAACAGAAATAAAAGGCACCCAAATTGGCAAAGAAGAAGTCGAATTTTCACTATTTGCAGATGATGTGATACTCTATGGGGAAAACTCAAAAGTCTCAACCCAAAAAAAATTGCTAGAACTGATACACAAATTCAGTAAGGTCACAGGATACAGAATCAACATACAGAAATTTGTTGCATTTCTATACACCAATAACGAAGCAGCAGAAAGAGAAATCAAGGAATTGATCCCATTTACTACTGCACCCAAAACCATAAGATACCTAAGGAATAAACCTAACCAAAGAGCCAAAACATATGTATTCTGAAAACTATAAAACACTGATGCAAGAAATTGAAGATCACACAAAGAAATGGAAAAACACTCCATGCTCATAGATTGGAAGAACAAATATTATTAAAATGTCTATACTACCCAAAGCAATCTACACATTTAATGCAATCCTTATCAAAATACCAGCAGCATTTTCACAGAGCTAGAACAAACAATCCTAAAATTCGTATGGAACCACAAAAGACCCTGAATAACCAAAACAATCTTGAAAAAGAAAAGGAAAGCTGGAGGCACCATAATTCTGGACTTAAAGCTATATTACAAAGCCGTAATCATCAAGACAGTATGGTACTGGCGCAATGGAACAGAATAGAAAACCCAGAAATAGACGCACAACTATATGGTCAACTCATCTTTGAAAAAGTAGGACAATGGAAAAAAGACAGTTTCTTCAACAAGTGGTGTTGGGAAAACTGGAGAGCAACATGCAAAAGAACAAAACTGGACCACTTTCTTATACCACACACAAAAATAAATTCAAAATGGATGAAAGATCTAAATGTGAGATAGAAGACCATCAAAATCCTAGAGGAGAACACAGGCAGTAACCTCTTTGACATCGGCCATAGCAACTTCTTACTAGATATGTCTTCTGGGGCAAGGTAAACAAAAGCAAAAATAAACCATTGATACTTCATCAGGATAAAAAGCTTCTGCACAGTGAAGGTTGTGAAAAAGTTAATTCTGACATTTTTTTGCTAGTATTCTCATTTCTTGTATGAAGGAATGGATTTTCAGAGGTCCCTACTCCACCAATGTGGAAATGCTTCCCTCATCACCCTTCCATTTTGATTGACTTTTTTTTCTCATGCCATCTCCTCCTTTTATTTTAGAATATTTATATTTAGGGGCGCCTGGGTGGCTCAATCGGTTAAGCATCCAACATCAGCTCAGTCATGATCTCATGGTTCATGGGTTTGAGCCCCGCATCAGGCTCTGTGCTGACAGCTCAGAGTCTGGAGCCTGCTTCGAATCCTGTGTCTCCCTCTCTCTCTGCCCCTCCCCTGTTCATGCGCTCTCTCTCTCTCTCTCTCTCTCTGTCTCTCTTCCTCTCAAAAATAACCATTAAAAACATTTTTTTAGAATATTTTTCTTTAATCTTTTTTAGTGGTTTCCTAAGACATTTTATCATGCATGTTTAAAGTCTCAAGTTAAACAACATCTTACCTCCTCCTGAAAAGACAAGCAACACAGAACATTAACTCAAATCACACCTTCCTCATAAGTTACTTGAATATAGTCTCGTATTTTAATTTTATTATATTTTCCTTAAATTAGCCATTGTTCTTATCACTTAATAAAGTCAATGGTGGTTTTGATTTACCCATATATTTACTTCTACCTTTATTTGTCATTTGTCCTCAAATCTCGGATGATCTCAGATCATTTTCCTTCTCCAAAAAAAAAAAAAGTACTTACTTTAAAATTTTCATCAACACGACTCAATGGGTGGTAAATAATCTTGTCACGTGTCTATAAATATCATTTTGTCCTAGCCTTTAAAAAAATGGTCTCACAGGGGCGCCTGGGTGGCTCAGTGGGTTGAGCGTCTGACTTCAGCTCAGGTCATGATCTCGCAGTTTGTGGGTTTGAGCCCCATCATCGGGCTCACTGCTGTCAGCACAGATCCTGCTTCAGATCCTTTTTCCCTCTCTCTCTGCCCCTCCCCCACTTGCAGTGTCTCAAAAATAAATATTTTTATAATTTTTTTAAAGTTTATTTATTTTTGAGAGAGAGAGACAGAGAGAGTGAGAGGGGGAGGGGCAGAGAGGGGGAGAGAGAATCTCAAGCAGGCTCCGCACGGTCAGCATGGAACCTGATGTGGGGCTTGAACTCACAAACCATGAGATAATGACCTGAGCCGAAACAGACTTGGACACTTAACCGACTGAGCCACGCAGGCACCCCTCAAAAATAAGAATTTTTAAAAAATGGTCTCATTGAGTATATAGTTCTTAGTTGATAATGACTTTCTATCAGACACTGAAGATATTATTCTCCTGCCTTCTACCTTTCATTGCCGTATTAGAGAAATAAGCAATTAAGCGAATCACTGATGCTTTGTAGCTCTTTTCACTCTAGGTGTTTTGTCTTTTGCTTTTCCTCTGGTGTTCTATGTATTACCACAAGGTTTGTAAGTGTGGATCTCTCTTTTATTTTAATTGAGATGGGTGTTCTTTAAGAATTGTTGTCTTTCTTCCATTTTGCAAAATCTCAGATTTCATGTATTCAAATGTTTCTTCCTCTCACCCACTTTATTTCACCTCACCTTTTGGAAACACCACTACACTAAGATCAGACCTTCTCCCTTTTATCTTCCATGTCTTAATTTCTCTTTTGTCTCATTGGGATGAATTTCAGGTAATTTCTTCATTAATTCTCTCTTCAGCTGCTTCCAATATGCTACAAAATCTGATCACTAAGTCTTTAAATTTAGTTACAATAGGGGCACCTGGGTGGCTCTGTCTGTTGAGCAGCCGACTTCGGCTCAGGTCATGATCTCATGGTCCGTGGGTTCAAGCTCCACGTGGGGCTCTGTGCTGACAGCTTGGAGGCTGCTTCAGATTCTGTGCCTCCCTCTCTGTCTAGCCCTCCCCCGTTTGCACCCTGTCTCCCTCTGTCTTTCAAAAATGAATAAACGCTAAAAGAAAATTTTAACTTAGTTACTGTAACTTTAATTTCTAGGTAATTTTATTTTAAAAAATATGCTTCATCCTTTTTATAGCCTTCTGCCCTTTACCCAATCTGTCCATTTCCATTTTTAGTTTTTTAAACATTTTCATAAGTCTTTTACCCTATGTCTAAACTCTTTTCGTGTCTTAAATCTGTTTTCTGTTATCTCTGCTGAGGCTTTGTTTTTTTTTTTTTTTTGTGGGATGTTTTGAAATTTTATTGTGAGCTCATATTCTACAGAACACTACATGTGGAAATTTGAGGTCGAAGATGTACTCCTCCAAGAGACATGCTTTTGCTCCGTTCAGTCAGCTGGAAACACTACCAATCTGGGTACACGTTCATTAAATTCTATGCATGAGGTTTGTAAAACATGCACAAAAACATGTAATAAATCCTGAGCCCATGCTGGCGATGGTTAATTTGAGGTTATACTTATGGGAGATCTTTGTATTTTTTACTTTTCTTGGCTTCTCACTCGGTGTCAAAGTCAAGCTAGGCAAGTTTCCTTGTCCTTGTTTGTACATCACAAAACTTTTTGAAGTCCTAGCCTCATGTTACACTATCCTTTTAGAACACCAACTTTGAGAAATCTCAAATTTCGTCTCCTGTCCCCAAGTCCTATGCAACTGTCAAAACAAATTTTGTCAGAAACCCTCAGACTGGTTAGTACCTACAGATTCCTAATTATCAGCTCAGCAGTATATAAATATTTTAACCCAGCACTCTTAATTAACTTTCAGGAGGTGGGTGGTTCTCATGGCATTTCATTTATAAGAACACAGGAAACAGTTATCTTGAACTACTATTCTAAACATTTATATCTCAGTAAGATATTTGGATGGCACTGTTACTAACATGCCAGACAAAATTTTGCTTGTTCTATTTTTTTCTTAGCAAATATTTTTTCATAAATACTTGAAATAAATTAAGCTAACTAAAAGTAGCCCTGAATGGAAACTGTTTATCAGTACCCTGAAACAATTCAGAAGCACCTACTTACCATTATCTAGATGATTTTTTTTATGGTAACCATTTAAATTAAGAAGAACTGTGTTTGTGGGTAATGCATTTAACCATGTCACTTTCCTCAGTGAAATATTTTCATCCTCTTATCAGATCATTTTTCACATTAATTAATTAATTATTAAAATTCTTTATTTGTTTAAAAATTTTTAATGTTTATTATTTTAACATGAAATGTATTGTCCAATTGGTTTTCATACCTAGATGATTATTAATCAATCTTCTCTGTATATCAAGCATTCCTCCACATTTCAATCGTAGCCAGGAGCCTAGAAACATGCAGGTGAGTAGATGGAAAGAAGTGAACGAGCGTTTCAAAGTATTCTGGTCTCATTTGTCGCTAGGTTGAAAACCTGGCAAAAACCTTGCTGGTCCAAAATAAGACTCATTACTAATATTGTCACCAAAAATTGCATCTTCAAAGCAGTGTTTTCAGGAGCCTCGGCAACATATAGAGATTAGCACGCAGCTTCTTGCGATAGTTTATGGAGAATTTATTTTCCCTGGTCTTAACAGGTAAGGAAATCAGGGGGAAAAAACCTGTTCATAATGTATCTTATGCCTGAAAAAGTTATTCATAGATGTGCTTAGAGTCCTCAGTATTTAAACTGTGTTCCACAGACCACCAGCATCAACCTGACACAAAGGCTTGTTAGAAATACAAAACCTCATGCTCTTCCCCAGACCTACTGAGCCAAAATCTGCATTTTAACAAGATTCCTAGGCAATTTGTGTGCACATTAAAGTTTTGGGAAGCACTGGCCTAGATGATTTTGGAATGCTTTATATCTAGTTGATAAAGTACTTTAATAGCGTCGATTATTATCAATTGTGAAGAAGGTCTCAACCAGAATACATTAATAAAACACTGAAAAACACAATCTATACAGATTTAGATGGAGATGTAAATGTATGCTTAACAAACTGGGAAGGGGTAACCGCTAATATGTCAGAATGCAGAATCAAGACTCCGAAACAATTTGGAAATGTCTGACAACTAACAAGATAAAATGAATGGAGAAAAACTATAAAAGTTCAAAAGCTAAACTGTACAAATACAGAAGAAGGGAATCTGGCTCAATAGCAGTTTATATATAAAATAAATACCTAAGGGGTTGGGGCACCTGGGTGGCTCAGCCGTTTGAGGGTCCAACCTGACTTCGGCTCAGGTCATGATCTCGCGGGTTGTGAGTTCGAGCCCCGCGTCGGGCTCTGTGCTGACAGCTTGGAGCCTGAAGCCTGCTTTGGATTCTGTGCTTCCCTCTCTCTCTGCCTCTCTCCTGCCCACTCTCTCTCTCTCTCTCTCTCAAAAATAAAAGATTAAACAAAAGACATTTTTTTAAATACCTAAGGGGCACCGCATCTGAGTGGCTCAGCCGGTAAGCAAGACTTCTAAAAATTCTGTCAATGATGGAAAACTAGCACAATTACTAACTTCTTCCATGAAATTAACTCTAAAGAAACTAGAGAGGAAAATACAGGCCCAAAAAACTAATTGAACTAGTTGAAGTCGAGTACCAATGTTACCTAGATGCTGCAGTGAAAGGAATAGTTGGTAAAAAAAAAAAAAAAAAAAAAAAAGAGGTTTATGTTTTGGTTTTGCCTCTACTCTGCATCTCCTTGAAACAATTATTGTACTACAGTAATGAGAGCAGGTATATGCGACCACAGGGGTAATATCAGGGCAGGCCAAATGAAATATGAGGTATTAAAGCAATCGTTATCAAGGAGGATTTATCCCATCAACACAAGGTTGAGTCAACGTCAGAAAACCTATTAATGTCAATTGCCATAAAACAGACTATGGGACTAAATTACAATTGATGCAAACAATATTTAATACAGTCTAACATCTACTTATGGTTATTTTTAAAAGTCTAGAAAACTAGAATACTTGATAGCATGTTCAAAAACGTACAGAAAACATTATCCTTAATGGAAGAAGATGAATTCATTTCTGTCAAGACTAAAATGAGGACAAAACAGCCAGCTATCACCATAGTATAAAACATACATTGCAGGTCCTGGCCAAGGTGACAAAGAAATAAGAGGTTTAAGGATTTAGAGGGAGACCTGAAAGCTATCATTATTTGAAGATGATATGATCATTTACATTAAAGAACCAGTATCATAAGCAAGTCATTGAAACTAAGAAGACTTAAGCAAGATTTCCAAACACAAACTATTTTTTTTTTAAAGTTTAATTTTTTTTTTCAACGTTTATTTATTTTTGGGACAGAGAGAGAGCATGAACGGGGGAGGGGCAGAGAGAGAGGGAGACACAGAATCGGAAACAGGCTCCAGGCTCTGAGCCATCAGCCCAGAGCCTGACGCGGGGCTCGAACTCATGGACCGCAAGATCCTGACCTGGCTGAAGTCGGACGCTTAACCGACTGCGCCACCCAGGCGCCCTCCAAACACAAACTAAAGAGCATTTTACCATGTCCGCAATAACTAAGTAAAAATATAATTTCAAAAGTACCATTCGCAATTGCATCAAAATCATAAAATATCCAGGCATTAACTTAATCAGGAAGGCCAAAGGTCTCTATGGAGAAAATGATAAATTCTAATAGCAGACACAGAAAGGCCAAATAGACATACATTCCATACTCCTGGCTGGAATGACTTGTTACAAATGCATCAATTATCCCCAATTAATATTTAAATCCTATGTAATCTCAACTAAAATTCTAGTTCGTTTTTTTAAGAAAGTAAATAAATGTCCTAAAAATGTACACAGTATAATAAAGGTCCACGCATTGTTATGTCAACCTTAAGAAGGGTGAAGAAAGTGTCATAATAACTTTTTTTTTTTACTTTTTAGAAAACCGTAATACTATTGCAACAGTCAAATACACCTATATAACAAAATAGGAAGCACAGAGATAGACACGTGTTTATGTGACAATTTAAAATAACAAAGATGGGGCGCCTGGGTGGCTCAGTCAGTTGAACGTCCGACTTCGGCTCAGGTCATGATCTTACGGTCCGTGGGTTTGAGCCCCACGTTGGGCTCTGTGCTGACAGCTCAGAGCCTGGAGCCTGTTTCAGATTCTGTGTCTCCCTCTCTCTCTGCCCCTCCCCCGTTCATGCTCTGTCTCTGTCTCAAAAATAAATAAACATTAAAATTTTTTTTTTAAATAACAAAGATGGCACCACAAATCAAAGGAAAAATAATGGATTACTTAGTACATGGTGTTGAAAAAAACCCTCTCTCTGTATGAAGGAATATAAATGAATATTGCCATTGTGTTACAATAAGAAAGTCTTTGCCTCCCAAGTTTGTCCCTGTGATCCAAAGCAAGCAGGTCTGAAAACTCCATCTTGACAAATAATCCTTCCTTTTCTGAAGAATCTGTCCTTATAAAAACATAATTATAGGCGAACTAATCTTTGACAAAGCAGGAAAGAGTATCCAATGGAAAAAAGACGGTCTCTTCAACAAATGGTGCTGGGAGAACTGGACAGCAACATGCAGAAGAATGAAACTAGACCACTTGCTTATACCACACACAAAAATAAACTCAAAATGGATGAAAGACCTAAATGTGAGGCAGGAAACCATCAAAATCCTAGAGGAGAGCACAGGCCACAACCTCTTTGACCTCGGCCACAGTAATTCCAATAAATAAATAAATAAATAAGAAAACGTTAATCACTATGTCATATATCTGCAACTATTGCACAATTGTGTCAATTATTCAAATTAAAATATATTTTTTAAATTTTTTAATGTTTATTTATTTTTGAGAGAAAGAGAGAGAGAGAGAGCATGATCGGGGGAGGGTCAGAGATAAAGGGAGACACAGAATCCGAAGTAGGTTCCAGGCTCTGAGCTGTCAGCACAGAGCCCGATGCAGGGCTCGAACCCACAACCTATGAGGTCACGGCCTGAGCTGAAGTCGGATGCTTAACCGACTGAGCCACCCAGGTACCCCTAAGATAATTTTTAATAAATAAATGAAATTTTAAAAAGTGTTTTATTTATTTTTGAGAGAGACAGAGTGTGAGCAGGGGAGGGGCAGAGAGAGAGAGAGGGAGACACAGAATCCGAAGCAGGCTCCAGGCTCTGAGCTGTCAGTACAGAGCCCAACTGGGGGCTCGAACCCAAGAACTGTGAGATCATGACCTGAACCGAAATCAGAGGCTTAAGCGACTGAGCCACCCAGGTGCCCCATAAACAAATGAAATTTCAATTTGGTTCATCAAAAAAAGTGACAAGTCTTACAAATGATTTGAATATGAAAAATAAAGTTAAAAAAGATGACACCCAGTTTCCTATCATGAGCACCTGAGTGGATGATATTAATATTTATTCCTATGGGTATGAATGTGTTTGAGGCCAGGGTGCAGAATCAGTAGTTCTTTTTTATGTTTATTTATTTTGAGACAGAGTGAGTGTGGAAGGGACAGAGAGAGAGAATCTCAAGCAGGCTTTGCACGGTCAGTGCAGAGCCCAACACGGGGCTCGAACTAATGAACCGTGAGATCATGACTCTGAGCTAAAGTTGAACGCGTAACCAACTGAGCCACGCAGGAACCCTCAAAATTGATAGTTCGTTATTGGCTATTTTAGGATTGAGATGTCTGAGATACTACAATATGATGTTAAGTAGGCAACTGGATACATTCGTTTGAAACTCAGGAAACAGTTAAGCCAAAGATAAAAGTTCTAAGTCTACAGAATAGTGCGGTTCTCAACTCTGGCTGCAAAGGAGTATAACCTGGGAAGCTTTTAATGATAGTACAGTCTAAGCTACATTCCCAGCATTTGTCTATGTGGTCTGTAATTGGCACTGGAAGTTTTTAAATGCTACCTAGGTGATTCTATATTGCAGCTATGGCTGAGAAGCATTGATATAGTTAGAAGTGGAGGAGTTCTCCAAAAGAGAAAGAGTAGACAGAAAGAAGGCACAGGAATGTGACCTAAAGAGCAAAGGTTTTCAAAATCGAGATTTACGACCCATCTGTATCATAATCTTTGGGGGTACTGGTCAAAGATAGGTTCTTAGGCTTCATTCAGAGCTCTTAAATCAGAATTTCTGAGAATGCCCAAGAATCTGCATTTTAACAAGCTTCCAAGGTGATCGTACTGTATTACTAAAGTTTGAGAACTTCTCATTTAGAAGTAGGGTAGGCGTAGCCAGGGGAATGCGGAGGCAAACTGGGAGAATACAGTGTCCTAAAGGTATGAGAGGGCAATGTTGAAAGGAGGGAGAGGCCAACAATGAGGAAAGCTGGTGAGAGGTCGAAAGAGATGATGAGAATAAAGAACTGACCATATCTGGAAACACTGAGATCATGGCGATTTTAGCAAGAGCAATCCTTGTCAGTGAGGTGGGGAGGTAGGGAAGAATAGAGGGGACTGAAGGATGAATGGGAGGCGAGGAAGTGGAGACAGCTTAAGGAATCTTCTAAGAGATTTGGGTTTGTAGGCAAGCAGAAACAGCAGCCAATTGCTGGGAGTACTGTGGGGGGTTTTGTGATTGTTTTCAAATAGCATGTGTTTTTATCTTGATAGTAACAATCAAGGTGGAGGCAAGAAAATTAACTAACAAAAAAAGCAAAGTACAGTTTTGTTTTGTTTTTTTTTCCCTTCAGATAATAGGTGGCCTTTGATTAAGTGGAAAGACACATCTTCCATTGTAAGAGTCCTGAATAATCCAATAGTTTTAAGGGTAGTTCAATCTGCAAGTGGAAAGATTAGGGAGTTCTCAACTGATCATTTCTACTTATGAAATGAAGTGTGAAGCAAATTAACCAAGAAAATGTGGGGATGAACTTAAATTCCTGAAAAACTTATAATTTGTATACATTACCTCTAGTTGGACCACTGAGAAAGCATTCCACCTCAAAATGAAGTATTTAATATGGCAGGAATCATATTAAAGTTACTTTGTTGCTAAGGAGATAATCAGACCTTCTGGTTTAAAGCAATCTCTTCTGCATTATAGTGCAAACCTGGAATTTCAACTGAGCAACTGTTAGACTTTTTTTTCTTTTTCAAAAAATTTTTTTAATGCTTATATATTTTTGAGACAGAGACAGAATGCGAGTGGGTTGGGGCAAAGAGAGAGGGAGGCACAGAATCCGAAGCAGGCTCCAGGCTCCGAGCTGTCAGCACAGAGCCCGACACGGGGCTCAAACTCACGAGCTGTGAGATCATGACCTGAGCCGAAGTCAGACACTCAACCGACTGAGCCACCCAGGCGCCCCCTGTTAGACTTTTAAATAGACGATACCCATAAAGGAAGATTGGTACCTACCTACAGGCAATCCTGTGGCCAACCAATATAAAGCTTACATCTGAATTATGATATAATTTTCTCAACAAAGTATCTTTGGCCATCTGCACATTTAATATCCAAATGGAGGAAACCTACGTCACATAAGAGCTATGCTGGGCAATCTACACAATTCCCATTTCATCTACTCCATGTACTAGCCATATAGACAGGTTAAGTTAGCACAAAGTTCCATAGCTCGTAAAGGAATTTTGGATTAAAGGGTCTGTCTTATGCTCTGTGCACAATACATAACAAATTATTACACTTAAGGTTCACTGAACGCAGCACTGAATGATCTCCAAAACTTAGGGAAACAGTGATCCTCTTGTACGAATTCCATTGTATATTATATACCACTTCTTCTTTATCCATTCATCAGTCAATGAGCCTTTGGGCTCTTTCCATAATTTGGCTACTGTTGATAATGCTGCTATAAACATTGAGGGGCATGTGACCCTTTAAATCAACATTTTTATATCCTTTGGATAAATCCCTAGGAGTGCAATTACTGGGTTGTAGGGTAGTTCTACTTTTAACTCTTTGAGGAATCTCCATACTATTTTCCAGAGTGGCTGCACCAGTTTGCATTCCCACCAGCAGTGCAAGAAGATTCCCCTTTAACTGCATCCTTGCCAACATCTGTTGTTTCCTGTGTTAATTTTAGCCATTCTGACAGGTGTGAGGGGATATCTCATTGCAGTTTTTTTTTTTTTTTTAGTTTATTTATTTTGAGAGAAAGAGAGAGCGAGCATGGGGGAGGGGCAGAGAGAAAGGGAGAGAGAGAATCCCAAGCATGCTCTGGGCTGTCAGCGTGCAGCCCAACACGGGGCTCTATCTCACAAACCGATACCAAGAGTCAGACACTTATCTGACTGAGCCACCCAGACGTCCCTCATTGTAGTTTTGATTTGTATTTCCCTGATGATGAGTGATGTTGAGCATCTTTTCACGTATCTGTTAGCCATCTGTATGTTTTCTTTGGAAAAATGTCTATGCACGTCTTCTGCCCATTTCTTAACTGGATTATTTGTATTTTGGGTGTTGACTTTGATAAGTTCTTACAATTTTTTTTAATGTTTATTTATTTTTGAGAGAGAGAGACAGAGCACAAGTGGGGAAGGGCAGTGAGAGAGAGAGAGAGAGAGGGAGGGAGGGAGGGAGGGAGACACAGAATCTGAAGCAGGATCGAGGCTCCGAGTTGTCAGCATAGAGCCTGACATGGGGCCCACACTCACGGACCACGAGATCATGACCTGAGCCGAAGTTGGATGCTTAACTGACTGAGCCACCCAGGCATCCTAACTTTGATAAGTTCTTTACAGATTTTGCAGGAGGAAAGAATATCCAATGGAAAAAAGACAGTCTCTTCAACAAATGGTGTTGGGAAAACTGGACAGCAACATGGAAAAGAATGAAACTGGACCGCTTTCTTATGCCAAACACAAAAATAAATTCAAAATGGATGAAAGACCTAAATGTGAGGCAGGACACCATCAAAGTCCTAGAGGAGAACACAGGGAGTAATCTCTTTGACATTGGTCACAGCAACTTCTTACTAGACACATCTCCTGAGGCAAGGGAAACAAAAGCAAAAATGAACTATTGGGACCTCATCAAGATAAAAAGCTTCTGCACAGCGAAGGAAACCATCAACAAACTAGAAGGCAAACATTGGAATGGGAGGATATTTGCAAATAACATATCTGATAAAGTGTTAGTATCATAATCTATAAAAAATTTATCAATCTCTACTCATTTTTTAATTGGATTATCAGGGCTTTTTTTAGTGTTGTGTAAGTTCTTCACAGATTTCGGATATTAACCCCTTATTGGACATTTGTAAGTGTCTTCTCTCGTCAGTAGGTTGCATTTTTATGGTTTCCTTCACTGTAGAAAAGTCTTTTATTTTGGTGTTGTCACAATAGTTTAGTTTTGCTTTTGTTTTCCTTGCCTGAGGAGACCTATCCATAAATATGTTGCTAAGGCCGGTGTCCAAGAAGCTATTTTCTATTTCTTCATTTCGGAGTTTTATAGTTTTATGTCTAACACATTTAGGTCTTTAATGCATTTGGAGTTTCCTTTTGTGTTTGGTGTAAGAAAGTGGTCCAGTTTCATTCTTCTACATGTTGCTGCCCAGTTTTCCCAAAACCATTTGATGAAGACAGACTGTCCTTTATCCATTGTACTTTTTTCCCTTTTTTATCATAGATTAATTAACCATATAAGTATGAGTTTATTTGGGGCTCTCTCTCTTATAATTCTGGGCCTCAGCTTCCTAGTATAAAGAATGAAACAGCAGCAGTACACAAATTGTAAAAGCTTTTATGGAATTAAATTTTTTATGATTATACCTAGGAGTGTATCATGAACTATTTCTTATCTTATTACATAAAACACCTGGAAATTTTGGTGGCACACAATAACAAGAAATTATACCAGTACTTTGTATATCGGTACATTTGTACATTTGGTATATTTGTACATTTTATTTAAAAAAATGTATACAGCATAGATGTTGTTTCTTCACTAATAAGCATGATTATATGCAATTAAGTACGATTTTATAATTTAGGTTACACCATAACACTAATTTCTAACACTAAATCAATCTTAATTTTATTATTTAAAAAAAATTTTTTTTAACGTTTATTTATTTTTGAGACAGAGAGAGACAGAGCATGAATGGAGGAGGGTCAGAGAGAGAGAGAGACACAGAATCCAAAACAAGCGCCAGGCTCTGAGCGGTCAGCACAGAGCCCGACGCGGGGCTTGAACTCACGGACCGCGAGATCATGACCTGAGCCGAAGTCGGCCGCTTAACCGACTGAGCCACCCAGGTGCCCCTCAATCTTAATTTTAAACATTATGAATAAGAGACAAACTTCAGTAAAAGTATATGGATTTCATTATTTGTAATTCAATTAATAAAAAAGCATCTAGTACAATGTTTCACATGATTCTGCTCTCCCTTTTTATATTTAATTATTAACCTTCCCATATTTTCATCAGAGTAAATGAGTCATCTTGCCCCAGAAGTCATTCAGCTGCCCTTGGTAATTCAGGCTAACTTGTATTTTAATTTGATTTTTAATGGACAATTTACCACATGCTTTGGGAGGCACTAAAATAAGTGAAATGATTCCAAATGTTTTAAGTCAATATAACTTACTTTACCATAAAAAAAAGGAATGAAATAGAGGCACCTGCGTGGCTCAGTCGGTTAAGCCACCAACTCTTGATCTCAGCTCAGGTCATGATCTCACAGTTGTGAGATCAAGCACCACGCTGGGCTCCACACTGACAGCATGGAGCCTGCTTGGGATTCTTTCTCCCTCCCTCTCTCTGCCCCTCTCCTGCTCATGCTCTCATTCTCTGTCTCTAAAAATAAATAAATAAATAAACATCTTTAAAAAAGGAATGAAATAAATAAATACCTTTTTCCATTTGTTCACAAGGGATGTAATCTGTAACTGAAAGTGTGAACTCTAATTAAAAAACCGTAAATTGGGGCGCCTGGGTGGCTCAGTCGGTTAAGCGTCTGATTTCAGCTCAGGTCATGAGTTCACAGTTTGTGAGTTTGAGCCCCGCGTGGGGCTCTGTGCTGACAGCTCAGGGCCTGGAGCCTGCTTCGGATTCTGCATCTTCCTCTCTCTCCGCCCCCTCCCCCACTTGAGCGCGCACGCTCTCTCTCTCTTTCTCTCTCAAAAATAAATAAGCATTAAAAAATTATAAATATTTAAAATAGTATGTATTTGTATGGGGCCCAAATTTTGTATTCATCATGGTAGCCTGAAAGAGTAAGTATGCTTTGAACTTGAAACCAAGAATTTCTGCCTAGCAAGAGGAGAATGGACTAACATGAACACCATGAAAAATAAGTGTAGTTTTCTTTCTAAGCATTCCAAAAGAGGAACATGCTTTGCGTTAATATTTGCTAATTTAACATTATATGAACTTGAGTTTTATAAATACTTATATTATTCTTCATGTGACTAAAATCACATGGTCATGTGTGCTTAAAATAGATTTTAAAAGAAAATTTAAAAAATAGTATTAATCAGAGCATCAAGCACATCTCTTTTTTTTTTTTTTTAAGTTTTTAAAATTTATTTTGAGAGAGACAGAGACAGAGGGAGACAGAGAATCCCAAGGAGGCTCTGCACTGTCAGCACAGAGCTCAATCTCATGAACTGAGAGATCATGACCTGAGCCGAGATCAAGAGTTGGAGGCTTACTCCACTGAGCCACCAAGGCGCCCTAAGCACACCTTTTAAAACCATAAAAGAAGGGGAAAGCGTTGGTGGGGAATGGGTTAAATAGGCAATGGGGACTAAGGAATGCACCTGTCGTGATGAGTACCAGGTGATGTATGGAAGTGTTCAAACACTATATTGTTCACCCGAAACTGATACAACACTGTATGTTAACTAGCTGAAATTAATATAAAAACTTAAGAAAATAATTAAATAAAACCATAAAAGAAAATCCAAAAGTTCTTAATAAAGTAGAACACATTTCAGAATAGAGACCTATTAAAAAATGCTAAGTACCTGTTACCAAGACCTTGAATCATCACTTAAAATATCGAACTACTATTGTATAATAAACTGATACTGACATAAAGTTTGAACGACCACAAAGCCTTATTACTAAAACTGATTACTCAACCAGCAAGATCTGCATCACTTGGGAGCTTGTTAGAAATGGAGAATCTGAAAGCCCACCCCTGAACTGTTGAATCAACTGGTATTTGGTTAATAAGGTCACTAGGTGCTCCACATGCATATTAAAGTTTCAGAATCACTGTCCTATAGAATAATATTATTACTTCATAAATTATACAGCATTACTTGTTATTTCTTTGCATTAGAAGTGACTGAGGTATCTGAAAAAGTTCTAGAAAATTCAATTTGCTATCTGAAAAATCTATTTCTATTTATATATTTACATATGTACATACCTAATATATTTTTTGCCTATTTAGGTAGACCCTTGATGAATATTAATGGCATACAGTAAAAATGATTAACTTTCCTTAATCTTCAAGTGGCAGGATAATATTATGTATTTAAGAATCAAAGAAAATAGGCTGCAATAGCTTCTTCAAAATTTTTTAAAAGAAAAAATTTAAAGAATTTTAAAGAATCTTCTCTTTTACAAATTGTGGTAACTTTCAAATGATTCAGTCAGCAACTTCCCATCCTAAACTACTGATGTCAGAATTCTCACAGCTTGTAAAAACTCTGATTTTCCAATGCAGTAAGACTCTCCTTGGCTACAGTAGACGAAGCCTTGCTTAACACGTGCGTGCGTGTGTGCACACACACACACACACACTCACACACACAC
This sequence comes from Lynx canadensis, assembly GCF_007474595.2. Taxonomy (NCBI): domain Eukaryota; kingdom Metazoa; phylum Chordata; class Mammalia; order Carnivora; family Felidae; genus Lynx; species Lynx canadensis. The sequence goes on from NC_044321.2 coordinate 91,956,807, forward strand.
TCTCTCCCTCTTTCTGTGGAAAATCTAAGCTATTTTAACACCATAAGCACAGGGATTTTTTTCATGTTTTAAAATGCAGAAATAAAAAAGACTATGCCTTAAGGAAGAGAAGACATCTAGGCATTTCCAAATTAACTTAATATACATTAATGTATCAAAGGGCACCCAGTCTGTTAGAGCACTCTGGATGCTGAGACAGGTTCCTGAGAACCTTAGAACCACTCTATGTATAACATCAATATTTATTAAAGCAAATAAAGACAATTCAAAATTCTGTGATAAAGTTAGGATACTTTTTTAACAACTTATGCTCAATATTTACTTCTTTTCAAAAAAAAAATTTTTTTACATTTATTTATTTTTGATAGAGAGAGACAAAGCACAAGTTGGGGAGGGGCAGAGAGAGGAGGAGACACAGAATCCAAAGCAGGCTTCAGGCTCTGAGCTGTCGGCACAGAGCCCGACGAGGGGCTCGAACTCACAAACTGTGAGATCATGACCCGAGCCGAAGTTGGCCGCTTAACCGACTGAGCCACTCAGGCACCCCACTGTTTACTTACTTCTTAAGCACATCTTTAAATCTCAGACTTTAGGGTAACTTTATAGTTACAGGGGCAATATCACCTTTAATAATAATATTTACCTGAATAAGCTTCCACTAGTAGGATGAATAATAATTATGAATAAATGACAGTCATTTTAATGAAATAGGTGGAGCTTTTAAAAACTGGAATTACTTGAAAATGAAAGATTTTTTTTAATCAAATTGCTTAAGGGTAATTCAATCATATACCTCACACTAAATTCTACAATATAAATAACCACCTATCCTATCTTTTATTTTACGTAAAAGTTTATCTGACATTTATGTATCTAAAGAGTCTAACTTATATAAAGGTGATTTATTTTGTGACGGTATCTTAGGAACTGTAAAGAGAATCTGAACTCTTAAGCAACTTACATGAAATATCCTCTTGAAGTCTATTTTTCCATAGTAGAGAATACAGACACAAGCTATCAAATACCTAGGAAAGATGGATGCTGTGATGTTGGGAGAAGAAGTAAAGAGAGAGAAAAGAAATCTCAGACTTTAATTTTTTCATTCAACTTTATCCACAGTTTGCATCGGTAATATACATTTAGTGTTCCATTTATTTTTAAATGCATCAGAAAATCAATTATGATAGATCTGTGACCAATACAAAGATTTCTGAATTCTTCAAAAAATTCACTTAGAAAAGTCGATAAACTAGCATTCTGTCAAGATAATTATTAAACAAATGGTAATGCATTTTTACTCCTTATTTCAATTCTAACATATCCAACATCACTTCTTTCTTGTGCCATACAGTAATAAAATTTAGCAGAAGTAGCTATCTACTACATTTTTTAGGGCCTGATAAAATATTTGCTTGACTTATTTAACCCCTTCAAATCACAAATCCAATTCAAATAATTATAATCATTCTTAATTCAATAAGTGATGAAGTAAATATAAAATAACCATAAAAACCATTTAGAATAAAATTTACACTTATTTTAAAAACTACTAAAAGAAATACATCAGAGCCTTGATAAAATGTGTCCTTGGGGACTATGCTGAGAAACTGACTTAGAGGTGGTGTTGCCTTTTGGCACTAGAGTAAATAGACTGACATGATGTGAACCTCAGATGGACCCATCTTAAATGGAATTTTGCTTTGCGGCGAAGAATGCTGTAAGTGAGGTTCTGGTGTATTTTCCCTTTAAAGCAATAACTGACAAGTAAGTGAAATGCAATAAGGAAATGGCCTATAATTTCAATGAGAAACAGGAAAATACCTGTAAAATAATTAACATCTAGACTGACTGAGAAGAGGAATCCTACCGCATGGGAACTATGAAAGCAGTATGAATGATCGCTGTAGCTCTTAATGGTCACTTGATTTGTAACGCTGTCAGATCTGTACAATAAAAACTAACAACTTGAGATCTTTATTTGCCATTTCTTACCTTTATTACCCAAGTTTTCACTAGGGAGATTGATTATGCCAATGAAGTTTTTTTTTAAATCCAACTGAAAAATAGTAACTAATTAGCTGAAATATTTAAAGTAATAAATTACTAATAATTTAATTTTAAACCTTACAGTTATAAGAAGCTTTAGTTCTTTAAAAGCTCCAATTTCACACTTGGGGAATGTAAAGAACACACGTGTATTCTAATGCCAAAATGTAATTATATGGCTTCATTGCCAACTGATCAATAAAAGTAGAGTTGTTTCTAAACCAACCCTTATTATACCATTTGGCACACTAGTTTTTACCTTTTATATATACCCTTTGAAATACCCAGGCCAACACTTTTAATAAGTTGCATCCATATTAAGAGGTAACAAGTGCAAATAATCACATATTTAAGATATGGTACTTGCTTGGCTACTACAAAAGTAATTATACTAAGGTTCTTCTATAGCAAACTGAGTTATTACAGTAATGTTTTTGAAAAATTCCTGCACTCCTACCAACGTAAATTTATCCAGCTCCAAACTAAACAAGGACTTTAGGTAACATGGCATACTTAGGAAAATATTTATAGAATGGTCTGTGTTTAATTCAACATCATGTTCATTGAGGATCCTAAGATTTACAGGATCCACAAATGGCCAGATTCCAAATACACACCTATTCTTCAATCGCTGCTCTATGAATCTGAAAAAAAAAAAAAAAACAACCCAGCTAATGGCAGCATGCCGACTGAAAGTCCAGACACAGATCCAAACTTTGGCAGTTTTATCAAAGTGTCCTTGATAATGAGTACTTGGCTACTTCTCAAAAACCTTACTGCTTTGTGTAACATTTTCAATACAGAAATAAAATACTCTTCAAATAATACATATTAAAAGATGATTAAGTTTTGCAAAATTAAATAGCATAAATTAAGCATATTAACATTGTTTTTTTTTTTTTTTGACAACATGACATAACCAATTTAAGGAAAACTGCAATGGACTAAATAAAAAACCACAAATGTCACCGTGTGAGGCACATTTAAATCCTCACATATAACTGACCTTACAAAATCTACTAAAATATTTTAAAGTTCCATTGATTCCATTAATACATAAAAAGAAATTGCAAAAATGCTTAAGACTATGTAAGAGTCATCAATTACACAGGCACTTCACATGTAAACAGTCTACAGTACAACTGAAAATATTTTGGCACTAACCTATAATACTAAAAGAATTTAATATAAAGCCAGAGTTCTGCATTTTCTACTCATTTTTTTCTAGAAAACTAAGACCAAAGATTGAAGAAACTGTGTATAAACTAGAATTAGAAGTGTATTAAATAACTCAAATATAGAATAGTTTTAAATCGGTAAAAAAATGATTACCTCATCCAGGTGTTTACTAGTATGCTCTGATATAAAAAAGTAAACCTAATGTGATTATTAAATTGAAACCACATCTTAAATTTAGTATCAATCTGGTTTTTGAAAAATAATGAAGGTTATCAACTGACTCAGTAAAAAGAGAATTTGAATTTATCAAAAACTCTTATTAAGTTAATCCAGTTTTTTCCCCAAAAGAAGTTTGGGCAATTCGAAATTTAACTTTGATGTTTTAACATGATTTTTTTTAAGCTATGGATTGACCTAATAAAATTATTAATTTTGATTAGACATTCTTATCACGAATTTGAGATTTTTTAAATCACTTCAAATAAATGAAACTATACACTTAAAATTTTGAAATGTTACATCAAGCCGTAGAAAGCTGAGATGCCTTGGTTGTAGGTAATTCAAGAAGAGCCTGCACTGTGACACCAACTTTCACAAGACCTCTCTCTTCCAGAATATGATGAGGCAAACAGAGTCTTTCCTGAAAAACAAAATAAATGATATCAGAACATCTGTTTTTTAATAGTGCAGTAAAGCCTGAACAAGTCAGAACTGGATTTTTAAAACATGTGTCCTGTAAAACTTCAAGTAGAAAGTAAACAATTTTAATTAAATTCTAAACTTTTTATTCTCTTCTTGAGGTGTAATTGCCATGTAACATTATATTAGTTTCAAGTGTAAAACATAATGATTTGAACAGCATTCTGTATCTATAATGTGCATTTTATTTTGTTTGTCCACTTGGGTTTTTTTTAGAGTCTACATGTAAGTGGAAACACACAGGATTTGTCGTTCTCTGTCTGACTTAATTTTGTTTAGCATAATTCCCTCAAAGACCATCCAAGTCACAAATGGCAAGATTTCGTTCTTTTTTATGGCTGAGTAGTATTCCGCTGTATGTATGCCACATCTGTGTCCATTCATCCACCAACGGTCTCTTCGGTTGCTTCCATATCCTGGCTATCGTAAATAATGCCACAATGAACACAGGGGTGTGAATATCCCCTTGAATTGGTATGTTTGTTTTCTTTGGATAAACACTCAGAAGTAGAATTGCTGGATCATATGGTATTTCTATTTTTAATTTTTGAGGATCCTGCATACTGTTGGCCACAGTGGCTGCACCAATTTACCTTCCCATCAACCTGACGCAAGGGTTCTCTTTTTTCCACGTCCTCATCAACATTTTGTCTTTTGGACAACAGCCATTCTAACAGCAGTCAGGTGGCATCTCATTGTACAAATTCTAATTCTAAAATGGCTCTTTCGATAGACTTTTAGGGTATGGGATTCTATTTTACGGTCTCTGTTTTGATCTGAGGTTGATCTGATCCACATAAATAAGCGAGTATTTTAAAGTGAGACAGCCATGCTAGAAGTTCCCTAAGCTCTTGTGCTGGAGTAGAAAGAGCACTCCATTTCCAGTCAGGAAATCTAAGGGCCATGCAATACGAAGTACTAAAGGTACTAAAAACTACCCAGAGACTCAGTTTCTTCAACCTGAAGAAAGGACCGTGTAAGAAACAAACTGAAGAGTGTAAACTCTTCAGTCCTGTACAAAATTGGCCTCTCTCGTTCATTCTACCAGTTCTGAGGTTCCACGGTCTCTAATATATGAAATGATTCAGTACTTTTTTTTTTGTCTTACTGTTACTTCTTTCCAGCTGCTAGTGATCTTTGTTGCTTCTTAGTTCAGTGGTCTAGAATTTGAGAAGTAGCAACTGCCTCCGCTTGTAAGCACATCACATCTCATTTGACCTTAAGGCAGCTTTGCATTAGGTTTCATTAGCCTTGGCTGATCCTCTTCTAACTTCTTTCCTTTTTGTAAGTAATCTCTACTCCCGACGTGGGGCTCAAACTCACCACCCCAAGATCAAGAGTCACATGCTCTACCAACTCAGCCAGCCAGGTTGTCCCTCTTCTAGCATTCTTGATGTTTTCAAGAGTTCTGTCTTCACTCTCTTCTCTTTTGTACTATATCTTCTCTTTGGTATTCTCAAAGCCTTATCAAAATTGCAAGGGTTAACTAAATAAATTTGGTAGCTATTTCTGAAGAAACAGGGCAGTCCACTGCTTCAGCTGGGACACACATTCATCTCAGGAAAGTAAGCTAGTAATGGATAGTGTGGGCGGCAAACAGACCATCGACAGGACCCATCTGGTCCATAACTATACACTTGGTGAGCACAGTATCTTACAAGTCTAGAAACATTACATTTTTTTCTAAATCCACTGTTTCTTCAAACATGGGGGGCCTTGGCAAGACTAGGCCCCTATTCCCAAACAGTAATAACTATATCCTCCACCCTGATGACTTTCAAATCTTTATTTCCTGCCATGACCTCTCTATTGAGCTCCAGATACAAATATGAACATGATACAGCCAAATGGATGTCCAACAGGCAGATCAAAATCAATCTGTCCACAACCGAATTACATCATCACTAAGTTAAACTGTCCTTTTATATTCTGTACCTACGTCAGTAATACACTATTCAATTTCTCTCAATATAAACCTCGGAATCCTAATAGTCTTCTCTTTCTTCCTTATTCCCATAAACCATTCACCAAACACTACTGGTAATAATCCCATTTATCAGAAGCATTCTCAAAAACTATCTTCTTATCTCCATTTTCACAATAGCACTTGCTGCCTTCCCAATGTTTTGTTTATTTATTCAAATAATCACTGAAATGTTAGAAAAGAAAAAAAGGTTTCAAATCAATGACCTCAGCTTCCACCTTAGAACTAGAAAAAGAACAAACAAATTAAGCCGATGGCAAGAAGAAAGAAAGAACATATGAAGTTGAGAGAGGAAAGCAATAAAATAAAAACCAGAAAATAATAGACAAAAAAAAAAAAAATCAGTGAAACCAAATGTTAGTTCACTGAGAAAATTTTTAAAAATTCATAAGCTTCTAGCTAGGTTAATCAGAAAAAAGAAAATACACAAATTACCTACATCAGTAATAAGAGAAGTAACATCAGAAGAGATATTACAAATACTAAACTGATAATAAGGGGACATTATAAACAACTTTATAATAATAAGTTTGACAAACTACATGAAATAGACAAATTCCTTGACACACAGTATACCAAAAGCTCATGCAAGAAGAAAACAGAAAACCAGAATAGCCTTGTATCTATTAAAGAAATTAGAATTGTAGTTAAAATCCTTTCCACAAAGAAAACTTTTGGCCCAGCTGGGTTCATTAAAGAATCTGACCAAATGTTTTAAAAGGAAATAAGATCAATTCTACACAAAATTTTCACAAAAAGTGAGGAGCAGGGAATACTTCCTAACCTATTTCTTAAGGTCAATATTACCATGACACTAAAGCCAGGCAAAAGATATTAAAAGAAAAGAAAACTAAAGACCAACATCCCCATGAACATAGATGTAAAAAGTCTAAACAAAATTTTAGCAAACTGAGTTCAACAATATCAAAACAACAACAAAATCTATGATGACCAAGAGGGTTTATCCCAGAAATCTAGGTTTGAGTTAATATCTGAAAATCAACCACCATTAAGTCACAATACTGTGAAAGAAAAAGGATGTTATCATCTCAGTAGTTGTAGAAAAAGCATTTGACAGAACTCAACATCCGTTCCTGATAAGAACTCTCAACAATCTAGGAATAGAAAGGAATTTGCTCAACCCGATACAGTTCATCTATAAAGAAAAACAACAGCTAACATTTGCAAAGCATATATCTCATAGAGTACTTTTATCTGGAATATAGAAAAAAAACACCCACAACTCATTAATAAAAAGGTGAATAATCCAATTAATAAAGGGGCACAGGATTTGAGAAGACACTTCTCCAAAGAATGTATACAAATAGTCAATAAGCACATGAAAATGTGTCCCACATAATTAGCCACTAGGGAAATGCTAATTAAAACCACAATGGCTGTGGGTGCCTCACATCCAGTGAGCTATGCTAGCTTACTGTCAACTTCCCCTAGAGGGTGAGGGTCCCCAATCCAGCTGCACAGCTGTGGATGCTGGGGATTGTGTTGGATGTCCAGAAACAGTCAGGGGTGGCAAATGGGTCAGATCCACATTTCAGCTCTGGAGGAACTCTGGGTGCGGGGTGGGGCAATGGGATCCTACAGCCTTTGCATCCCAGGCTCCCCCATCGAGCCCAGAGCCCAATCCCTCCCGAGGCAATGGCAGGACTGGGTCCCTAGCTGACCAGGCGCAGGGATGCTGCAGGGGAGGCGACATAGGCATCAGCCACAAGAAACCGAAAGCAGCAGCTGCGAATCTCTCCCAAGCACAGTAAATGATGTGACGTTCCCCGGCTCCTCTGAGAATCTCTGCCTGCTCCCTCCTCTTTCCCACCCTCAACTGTGTCCTTGGGGCCTACGTATAGAATGAAGAAAGCTGAAACAAGTGTTCAAAAAAAAATTTGTTCATGAGTGTTCATAGCAGCATTATTCATAATAAACAATGAGTGGAAACAGCCCAAACGTCCATCAACTTATGAACTGTAAACAAAATGTGGTATAAATGTTAGTCCGTTAGTTAGGAGGTATCAGCCAGGAGGGATAAACTGGTGCTGGCCACACCCTCGGAGGCACCCCCAAAGGTTAACAGCCACACCTTCAGAGCCACCTCTAAGGGCTAACAGAGCAGGAAAGGCTTAGCCACAGAGTTGGCTCAAAAGGCACAAAGGGACTTCTAAGAACTGAGCAAGCACACAAAAGGTTGCCTTGTGCTATCCCCTGTCACCTTAGGTTACCTTAAAGTCACAGCAAAGCCCATTAAAACTCTTGAATATGCAGCACATAAATAAATACAATTATAACAGAATGCATCATAAGTAGGCACAACGCACAGAAGCCAAAATGTTACACAATCAGCAGCCGACAATCAAAAATGCCAGTCAAAGCCAAATTTATATGTAAACAAAGCAGGCTTATAAGGCTGTAGCTAGAGCTTCTCAGGTCCATTGCCATTCTTACTCCGGCAGGGGCCTGCTTTCACTCTTAAAAGTATACTATACTTATCTACTTGATAAACTCTATCTCCCTATTCTGGTCTCAGGTCTCTAATTCATTGCTGCATCCAGGCCAAGAACCTAGTGACCCAGTAACCTCGACATACAATAAAATATTCAGCCATAAAAATAAATAAAGTACCACTTTACACAACAACACGGATAAACCTTGGAAACATTATACAAAATGAAAAAAGCAGACACAAAAGATCCCGTATTGTAGGACTTCATTTATACGTAATGTCCAGGATAGGCAAATCCGTAGAAACAGAATGGGGGGAGCTGAGGAAGATGGCGGCGTAGGAGGACGCTGGGCTCACCGCGCGTCCTGCTGATCACTTAGATTCCACCTACACCTGCCTAAATAACCCAGAAAACCGCCAGAGGATTAGCAGAACGGAGTCACCGGACCCAAGTGCAGACGAGAGGCCCACGGAAGAGGGTCGGAAGGGCGGCGAGGCGGTGCGCGCTCCACGGACTGGCGGGAGGGAGCCGGGGCGGAGGGGCGGCTCGCCAGCCAAGCAGAGCCCCCGAGTCCGGCTTGCAAAAGCGGAGGGGCCTGACGGACTGTGTTCCGACAGCAAGCGCGACTTAGCGTCTGGGAGGTCATAAGTTAACAGCTCTGCTCGGAAAACGGGAAGGCTGGAGGACAAAGGGAGGGTGAGCTGCGGAGCCCCCGGACGACAGAGCTCAGTTTGGCGGGGAACAAAGGCGCTCGCCAGCGCCATCTCCCCCGCCCATCCCCCAGCCAAAATCCCAAAGGGAACCGGTTCCGGCCAGGGAAATTGCTCGCTCCACGCAAATACCCAACACTGTGCCTCTGCGGAGCCACCCCTCCGGCAGCGGGTCTGACACCCTCCAGCTGCCACAGGGCCCCTCCTGAAGTGGATCACCTAAGGAGAAGCGAGCTAAGCCTGCCCCCCCTGCCGCCGTGCACCTTGCCTACCCACCCCAGCTAATACGCCAGATCCCCAGCACCACAAGCCTGGCAGTGTGCAAGTAGCCCAGACGGGCCACGCCACCCCACAGGGAATCCCGCCCCTAGGAGAGGGGAAGAGAAGGCACACACCAGTCTGACTGTGGCCCCAGCGGTGGGCTGGGGGCAGACATCAGGACTGACTGCGGCCCCGCCCACCAACTCCAGTTATACACCACAGCACAGGGGAAGTGCCCTGCAGGTCCTCACCACACCAGGGACTATCCAAAATGACCAAGCGGAAGAATTCCCCTCAGAAGAATCTCCAGGAAATAACAACAGCTAATGAGCTGATCAAAAAGGATTTAAATAATATAACAGAAAGTGAATTTAGAATAATAGTCATAAAATTAATCGCTGGGCTGGAAAACAGTATACAGGACAGCAGAGAATCTCTTGCTACAGAGATCAAGGGACTAAGGAACAGTCACGAGGAGCTGAAAAACGCTTTAAAGGAAATGCAAAACAAAATGCAAACCACCACGGCTCGGATGGAAGAGGCAGAGGAGAGAATAGGTGAACTAGAAGATAAAGTTATGGAAAAAGAGGAAGCTGAGAAAAAGAGAGATAAAAAAATCCAGGAGTATGAGGGGAAAATTAGAGAACTAAGTGATACACTAAAAAGAAATAATATACGCATAATTGGTATCCCAGAGGAGGAAGAGAGAGGGAAAGGTGCTGAAGGGGTACTTGAAGAAATAATAGCTGAGAACTTCCCTGAACTGGGGAAGGAAGAAGGCATTGAAATCCAAGAGGCACAGAGAACTCCCTTCAGACGTAACTTGAATCGATCTTCTGCACGACATATCATAGTGAAACTGGCAAAATACAAGGATAAAGAGAAAATTCTGAAAGCAGCAAGGGGTAAACGTGCCCTCACATATAAAGGGAGACCTATAAGACTCGTGACTGATCTCTCTTTTGAAACTTGGCAGGCCAGAAAGAATTGGCACGAGATTTTCAGTGTGCTAGACAGAAAAAAATATGCAGCCGAGAATCCTTTATCCAGCAAGTCTGTCATTTAGAATAGAAGGAGAGATAAAGGTCTTCCCAAACAAACAAAAACTGAAGGAATTTGTCACCACTAAACCAGCCCTACAAGAGATCCTAAGGGGGACCCTGGGGACAAAGTACCAGAGACATCACTACAAGCATAAAACATACAGACATCACAAGGACTCTAAACCCGTATCTTTCTATAATAACACTGAATGTAAATGGATTAAATGCGCCAACCAAAAGACATAGGGTATCAGAATGGATAAAAAAACAAGACCCATCTATTTGCTGTCTACAAGAGACTCATTTTAGACCTGAGGACACCTTTAGATTCAGAGTGAGGGGATGGAGAACTATTTATCATGCTACTGGAAGCCAAAAGAAAGCTGGAGTAGCCATACTTATATCAGACAAACTAGACTTTAAATTAAAGGCTGTAACAAGAGATGAAGAAGGACATTATATAATAGTTACAGGGTCTATCCATCAGGAAGAGCTAACAATTATAAATGTCTATGCGCCGAATACTGGAGCCCCCAAATATATAAAACAATTACTCATAAACAGAAGCAACCTTATTGATAAGAATGTGGTAATTGCAGGGGACTTTAACACCCCACTTACAGAAATGGATAGATCATCTAGACACACGGTCAATAAAGAACCAAGGGCCCTGAATGAGACATTGGATCAGATGGACTTGACAGATATATTTAGAACTCTGCATCCCAAAGCAACAGAATATACTTTCTTCTCGAGTGCACATGGAACATTCTCCAAGATAGATCATATACTGGGTCACAAAACAGCCCTTCATAAGTTTACAAGAATTGAAATTATACCATGCATACTTTCAGACCACAATGCTGTGAAGCTTGAAATCAACCACAGGAAAAAGTCTGGAAAGCCTCCAAAAGCATGGAGGTTAAAGAACACCCTACTAACGAATGAGTGGGTCAACCAAGGCAATTAGAGAAGAAATCAAAAAATATATGGAAACAAACGAAAATGAAAATACAACAATCCAAACGCTTTGGGACGCAGTGAAGGCAGTCCTGAGAGGGAAATACATTGCAATCCAGGCCTATCTCAAGAAACAAGAAAAATCCCAAATACAAAATCTAACAGCACACCTAAAGGAAATAGAAGCAGAACAGCAAAGGCAGCCTAAACCCAGCAGAAGAAGAGAAATAATAAAGATCAGAGCAGAAATAAACAATATAGAATCTAAAAAAACTGTAGAGCAGATCAACGAAACCAAGAGTTGGTTTTTTGAAAAAATAAACAAAATTGACAAACCTCTAGCCAGGCTTCTCAAAAAGAAAAGGGAGATGACCCAAATAGATAAATCATGAATGAAAATGGAATTATTACAACCAATCCCTCAGAGATACAAACAATTATCAGGGAATACTATGAAAAATTATATGCCAACAAATTGGACAACCTGGAAGAAATGGACAAATTCCTGAACACCCACACTCTTCCAAAACTCAATCAGGAGGAAATAGAAAGCTTGAACAGACCATTAACCAGCGAAGAAATTGAATCGGTTATCAAAAATCTCCCAACAAATAAGAGTCCAGGACCAGATGGCTTCCCAGGGGAGTTCTACCAGACGTTTAAAGCAGAGATAATACCTATCCTTCTCAAGCTATTCCAAGAAATAGAAAGGGAAGGAAAACTTCCAGACTCATTCTATGAAGCCAGTATTACTTTGATTCCTAAACCAGACAGAGACCCAGTAAAAAAAGAGAACTACAGGCCAATATCCCTGATGAATATGGATGCAAAAATTCTCAATAAGATACTAGCAAATCGAATTCAACAGCATATAAAAAGAATTATTCACCATGATCAAGTGGGATTTATTCCTGGGATGCAGGGCTGGTTCAACATTCGCAAATCAATCAACGTGATACATCACATTAACAAAAAAAAAGAGAAGAACCATATGATCCTGTCAATCGATGCAGAAAAGGCCTTTGACAAAATCCAGCACCCTTTCTTAATAAAAACCCTTGAGAAAGTCGGGATAGAAGGAACATACTTAAAGATCATAAAAGCCATTTATGAAAAGCCCACAGCTAACATCATCCTCAACGGGGAAAAACTGAGAGCTTTTTCCCTGAGATCAGGAACACGACAGGGATGCCCACTCTCACCGCTGTTGTTTAACATAGTGCTGGAAGTTCTAGCATCAGCAATCAGACAACAAAAGGAAATCAAAGGCATCAAAATTGGCAAAGATGAAGTCAAGCTTTCGCTTTTTGCAGATGACATGATATTATACATGGAAAATCCGATAGACTCCACCAAAAGTCTGCTAGAACTGATACATGAATTCAGCAAAGTTGCAGGATACAAAATCAATGTACAGAAATCAGTTGCATTCTTATACACTAACAATGAAGCAACAGGAAGACAAATAAAGAAAACGATCCCATTCACAATTGCACCAAGAAGCATAAAATACCTAGGAATAAATCTAACCAAAGATGTAAAGGATCTGTATGCTGAAAACTATAGAAAGCTTATGAAGGTAATTGAAGAAGATTTAAAGAAATGGAAAGACATTCCCTGCTCATGGATTGGAAAAATAAATATTGTCAAAATGTCAATACTACCCAAAGCTATCTACACATTCAATGCAATCCCAATCAAAATTGCACCAGCATTCTTCTCGAAATTAGAACAAGCAATCCTAAAATTCATATGGAACCACAAAAGGCCCCGAATAGCCAAAGGAATTTTGAAGAAGAAGACCAAAGCAGGAGGCATCACAATCCCAGACTCTACTACAAAGCTGTCATCATCAAGACAGCATGGTATTGGCACAAAAACAGACACACAGACCAATGGAATAGAATAGAAGCCCCAGAACTAGACCCACAAACGTATGGCCAACTCATCTTTGACAAAGCAGGAAAGAACATCCAATGGAAAAAAGACAGCCTCTTTAACAAATGGTGCTGGGAGAACTGGACAGCAACATGCAGAAGGTTGAAACTAGACCACTTTCTCACACCATTTACAAAAATAAACTCAAAATGGATAAAGGACCTAAATGTGAGACAGGAAACCATCAGAACCTTAGAGGAGAAAGCAGGAAAAGACCTCTCTGACCTCAGCCGTAGCAATCTCTTACTCGACACATCCCCAAAGGCAAGGGAATTAAAAGCAAAAGTGAATTACTGGGACCTTATGAAGATAAAAGCTTCTGCACAGCAAAGGAAACAACCAACAAAACTAAAAGGCAACCAACGGAATGGGAAAAGATATTTGCAAATGACATATCGGACAAAGGGCTAGTATCTAAAATCTATAAAGAGCTCACCAAACTCCACACCCGAAAAACAAATAACCCAGTGAAGAAATGGGCAGAAAACATGAATAGACACTTCTCTAAAGAAGACATCCAGATGGCCAACAGGCACATGAAAAGATGTTCAGCGTCGCTCCTTATCAGGGAAATACAAATCAAAACCACACTCAGGTATCACCTCACACCAGTCAGAGTGGCCAAAATGAACAAATCAGGAGACTATAGATGCTGGAGAGGATGTGGAGAAACGGGAACCCTCTTGCACTGTTGGTGGGAATGCAAATTGGTGCAGCCGCTCTGGAAAGCAGTGTGGAGGTTCCTCAGAAAATTAAAAATAGACCTACCCTATGACCCAGCAATAGCACTGCTAGGAATTTATCCAAGGGATACAGGAGTACTGATGCATAGGGGCACTTGTACCCCAATGTTCATAGCAGCACTCTCAACAATAGCCAAATTATGGAAAGAGCCTAAATGTCCATCAACTGATGAATGGATAAAGAAATTGTGGTATATATACACAATGGAATACTACGTGGCAATGAGAAAAAATGAAATATGGCCTTTTGTAGCAACGTGGATGGAACTGGAGAGTGTAATGCTAAGTGAAATAAGCCATACAGAGAAAGACAGATACCATATGGTTTCACTCTTATGTGGATCCTGAGAAACTTAACAGGAACCCATGGGGGAGGGGAAGGAAAAAAAAAAAAAAAAGAGGTTAGAGTGGGAGAGAGCCAAAGCATAAGAGACTGTTAAAAACTGAGAACAAACTGAGGGTTGATGGGGGGTGGGAGGGAGGGGAGGGTGGGTGATGGGTATTGAGGAGGGCACCTTTTGGGATGAGCACTGGGTGTTGTATGGAAACCAATTTGTCAATAAATTTCATATAAAAAAAAACAGTAAGAAAAAAAAAAAAAGAAACAGAATGGGGTGCGGGGTGCTGGGGGTGGGGAGTATGGACAGGGAGACTACTAATGGGTAAGAGGTTTCTTTCTGGGAGGATAAAAATATTCTAGGGGAGGAGCTAAGATGGTAGAGTACTAGGAGGACCCTAGGCTTCCCTCATCACTGGAACATACCTAGATAACCATCAAATCATTCTGAATACCTAAAAAATCCATTTGAGGACTGACAGAACAAACTGCACAACTAAAGGGAGAGAAGGGGCCACATCATGGAAGGTAGGAGGTACGGAGCTATGGTCTGGGGAAGAAAAGTGCTGCAGAGGGGAGGGAGCCCTGGTTGTGGAGAAGAGAGAGAGAGAGAGAGAGAGAGAGAGAGAGAGAGAGAGAGAGAAGCACAATAGGGGGTAGCATAAGGAAAACACTTCTCCAAAGCTACTGACTGGGAAAAGGAGAGAGGCTGATTTTCATGAGTTTTTGCACCCAGTGGCTCAAAGACTGAAGTATTGGAGGTCTGTGGCACAGCTGGTCTAGAGCCCTGAGAGCGCTGCAGTGCTCCTGTAAGAGGAGATAGGCAGGTAACCCGGGGGCAGATATGTGACGCGTGGATTGCCTGAGATGCACTGGCAGAGACAGTTCTCCATTCTTGGAGCACATCTGAGAGAGGTGGAGTTTCCTCTCCAGGGACAAAGGAGCCAGTGAACGCCATTTCCCACCCCTGCCCCCTGAGCATAGACACAGAGACACCCACTGAGGGCAGCCAACCTAGGCACTGGTTCTTTAGCGCACTTGGCCCCTGCCCTTCTGGGTCAAACCTGCATCAATCCCAGTGCAGCAAGACCCTCCCCAGGAAGACCGGCACAGGTCCCCCCCCCCCCCCGCCATACCTGGGTCCCTAAAGTTCAGAGTTTTAAACTCAGTGGGCCTGGCTGGGATAGAGTCCAAAGTGCACTGCACTGCTCCAGGCAGGCAAACAATCCAGACATATTGTGAAAACAGCAATCTGAAAAACACCTAGGACACATGAGGGGAAATTATTAGCTCCTCTGGGAGGGCTTCCCTGACAGCAGTGAGCATAAACCCCTCTCTGGGGACAAAGGAGCTGGTTGGTGCCATTTCCCTCTCCCATCCCTCAGCATAGACTAACTTCAGTCAACAGCACAGTGCCAACATCCGCTGCTGAAATTACTTTCACTAAGCCCCGCCACCCTTCGTTGTGCTGGTACTGCTTTTCTCAGGCAAACATCCCTGAGAACTGATGCAGCAGGCTCCTCCCCCAGGAGACCGGCACAAAACCCTGCACAAACCACATCTACTGACCATAAAGATCTGCAAGGCTTCAGCTCTAGTGGAAAAAGCATCAGGTCTGTTAACAAGCAGACCAAAGCACATGTAGATAGAACTCGCCACGCTCTGGCCAAGGTCCAAACACTCCCCACTGCAGGCAAGGAGCAACTCTACAGAAGACTAACGGACGGGATACAACAGTCATAACGCAGCAGCAGAGCACATGTAGCATACACCAGAGACACTTCCTGAAGCGTCAGGCCCTGGATGTTCTATGATTTCTTATTCATAGAGCCATTAACCTCAGAAGCAGGGAACATAACAGGCTTTCCTAACACACAGAAGAAGACAGAAACCTAGACAAAATGCCAAGACAAAGGAATTCATCCCAAAAGAAAGAATAAGAAAAAGTCATGGCCAGGGATCTAATCAAAACAGATGTAAGTAATACGCCTGATCCAGAATTTAAAACAACAATCATAAGGATACTAGCTGGGCTTGGGAAAAGCATAGAAGACATCAGGGAGACACTTACCACAGCGATAAAAGAGCTTAAAACTGATAAGGCCAAAATGAAAAGTGAAATAACCAAGATTCGAAACCAACTGGTTGTAATGACCACAAGGATGGAAGAAGCAGAGGAATGAACAACATATAAGATAAAATTATGGAAATAATGAATCTAATCAAAAGAAGGAAAGAAAAATCTTGGACCATGAATGTAGACTTAGGGAACTCGGTGGCTTAATGAAGTGTAGTTAACATTCATATCATAGGACACCCAGAAGAAGAGAGAGAAAGGGGACAGAAAATTTATTTGAGGAAATTATAGCGTCCCTAATCTGGGGAAGGAAATAGACTTCCAAATCCAGGAGGCACAGAAAACTCCCATCAAAATCAACAGAAACAGGCCAACACCAAAATATATCATTAATTTGCAAAATACAGAGGTAAGGAAAAAAATCCTAAAAGCAGAAGACAAAAGAAGTCCCTAACTTACAAGAGATGACAAATAAGGTTAGCAGCAGATCTCTCTACAGAAACTTGGCAGGCTAGAAGGGAGTGGAATGATACACTCAATGTGCTGAATGGGAAAAATCTTCAGCCAAGAATACTCTATCGAGCAAGGCAATCAATCAGAAAAGAAGGAAAGATAAAAGAGTTTCTTTTTTTTTTTTTTTTTTGATTTTTTTTTCAACGTTTTTTATTATTTTTGGGACAGAGAGAGACAGAGCATGAACGGGGGAGGGGCAGAGAGAGAGGGAGACACAGAATCGGAAACAGGCTCCAGGCTCCGAGCCATCAGCCCAGAGCCTGACGCGGGGCTCGAACTCACGGACCGCGAGATCGTGACCTGGCTGAAGTCGGACGCTTAACCGACTGCGCCACCCAGGCGCCCCAAGAGTTTCCTAGACAAACAAAAATTAAGAGTTTGTGACCACTAAAGTAGCCCTGCAAGAAATATTAAAGGGGACTCTTTGAGAGGGAAAGAAAGACCAAAAGCAACAAAGATTAGAAAGGAACAGAGAAAATCTCCAGAAACAATGACAAAACAAGTAATAAGATGGCACTAAATTCATATCTATCATTACTCTGAATGTAAATGGACGAAATGCTCCACTCAAAAGACACAGGGTGTCAGGATGGATAAAAAAACAAGAGCCATCGAGGGGCGCTTGGGTGGCTCAGTCAGTTAAGTGTCCAACTTTGGCTCAGGTCATGATCTTACAGTTCGTGGGTTCAAACCCTGTGTTGGGCTCCATGATGACAGCTCAGAGCCTGGAGCTTGCTTCGGATTCTGTGTCTCCCTCTCTACCCCTCCCCCACTCGTGCTCGGTCTCTATCTCTCAAAAATAAATAAAACATTAAAAAAAAAAAGACGCATCTATATGCTGCCTAGAAGAGACCCATTTTGGACCTATAGACAGCTGCATACTGAAAGTAAGCAGAGGGAAAAACATTTACCATGCAAATGGACATCAAAACAAAAAAGCCAGAGTAGCAATACTTATATCAGACAAACTAGATTTTAAACTAAAGATTGTAACAAGAGATGAAGAAGGGCACTATATCATAATAAAGGAGTCTATCCAACAAGATCTAACAAGTAAATATTTATGTCCCCAACTTGAAACCCCAAACATATAAAACAATTAATAACAAACATAAAGGAACTCATTGACAATAATACACTAATGGTAGACTTTAAAACCCCACTCATATCAATGGACAGATCATCTGAACAGAAAATCAACAAGGAACAATGCCTTTGAATGACACACTGGACCAGATGGACTTAATAGATACATTCAGAACATTTTATCCAAAAGCAACAGAATATACATTCTTCTCAAGCGCACATGGGACATTCTCCAGGATAGATCATGTATTAGTTCACAAATCAGGGCTCAGCAAGTACAAAAAGATTGAGATCATACCATGCATATTTTCAGATCCCAATGCTATGAAACTGAAAGTGAACCACAAGAAAAATTTTGAAAATACCACAAATACATGGGAGGATAAAGAATATCATTCTAAAGAATGAATAAGTCAAGCAGGAAATTAAAGAAGAAATAAAAAACACACATGGAAACAAATGAAAATGAACAAGATGGTCCAAGAGATTTGGGATGCAGCAAAAGTGATCATAAGAGGGAAGTATACAGCAATACAGAGCTACCTCAAGAAGCAAGAAAAATCTCAAATACACAGCCTAACCTTACACATAAAGGAGCTAGAAAAAGAACAACATATGAAGCCTAAAGCAAGTAGATAGGAAATAATAAATATCAGAGCAGAAATAAATGATATAGAAGGAAGAACAAGAACAACAAAAAACCACAGTAGAACAGACCAAAGACACCAGAAGCTGATTCCTTGAAAAAATTAATAAAACTGATAAACCCCTACCTGGACTTATCAAAAAGAAAAGAGAAAGGACCCAAATAAATAAAATCATGAATGAGTGGGGAGAAATCACAACCAACACCACAGAAATACAAAGAATTATAAGAGAAAATTATAAAAAATTGTATGTAAACAAATTGTGGACATTCTGGAATACAATCTGGAATAAATTCCTAGAAATATATCAACTACCAAAACTGAAACATGAGGAAATAGAAAACTTGAACAGACTAATAATAACCAGCAAAGAAATTGAATCAGTAATCAAAACTCTCCCAACAAAGTCCAGGATCAGATGGCTTCAGAGGATTAATCTAACAAACATTTAAAGAAGAGTTAATAGCTATTCTTCTCAAACTGTTCCAAAAAATAGAAATGGAAGGAAAACCACCACGTTCATTCTACGAGGACAGCATTACCTTGATTCTAAAACCAGATAAACCCATTAGAAACAGAACTACAACCCAATATCCCTGATGAACATGGATGCAAAAATTCTCAACAAAATACTAGCAAAGCGAATCCAACAGCACATTAAAATAACCATTCTCCACGATCAAGTAGGATTTCTTCCTGGTTGCCAGGGTTGGTCAATATTCACAAATCAATCAATGTGAAACACCACATTCATAAAGGAAAGGATAAGAACCAACATGATCCTCTCAACAGACGCAGAAAAAGCATTTGACAAACTACAGCATCCATTCATGATAAAACCCTCAAGAAAGTAGGGATCCAGGGAATGTACCTCAACATCTTAAAGGTCATATGTGAAAAACCCATGGCTAGTATCATCCTCGCTGGGGAAAAACGGAAAGCTTTTCCTCTACAGTCAGGAATAAGACAAGGCTGTCCACTCACAATGCTGTTATTTAACATAGTACTGGAAGTCCTAGCCTCAGCAATCAGACAACAAAAAGAAATAAAAGGCATCCAAATTGGCAAAGAAGAAGTCAAACTTTTCACTATTTGCACATTACATGATATCTATGGAGAAAACGCAGAAGACTCTACCAAAAGACTGCTGGAGTTGATACACAAATTCAGTGAGGTCGCAGGATACAAAATCAACATACAGAAATCTGTTGCATTTCTATACACAAATAACGAAGCAGCAGAAAGAGAAATCAAGGAATCAATCCCATTTACGATTCTACCGAAAACCATGAGACACTCAGGAATAAACAAATCAAAGAGGTAAAAGATCTGTATTCCAAAAACTATAAAACATTGATGAAGGAAACTGAAGACACCACAAGGAAATCGAAAGACATACCATGGATATTCTTTCCTGCTTTGTCAAAGAGGAGTTGACCATATAGTTGTGGATTCATCTCTGGGTTTTTTATTCTGTTCCACTGATCTATGTGTCTGTTTTTGTGCCAGTACCATACTGTCTTGGTCCCTACAGGTTTGTAATACAGCTTGAAGTCTGGATTTGTGACCCCCTCCAGCTTTGCTTTTCTTTTTCAGGATTTCTTTGGCTATTCGGGGTCTTTTGTGGTTTCATACAAATCCAAAAGCACAATTTTTAAACATGATAAATTTTACTTCAAAAAATATAAAGCTTGTGCTGTTTGGAAGATACTATAATGAGGGGCACCTGGGTGGCTCATTTGGCTAAGCATCTGACTCGACTTTGGCTCAGGTCATGATCTCATGGTTCTGGAGTTCAAGCCCTGTATTGAGCTCTATGCTGACAGCGCAGCGTCTGCTCGAGCTTCTCTCTCTGTCCCTCCCTCTCTGCCCTTCCCCTTCGTGCTCTCCATGAATATAAATAAATAAACTTAAAAAAAGATACTCTAATGAGAATGAAAAGATAAGCCAAAGACTTGTGATACAATATTTGTTTATCACATATCTGGCAAAGAACTTAGTTCATAATTTATAGAGAAATCTCAAACTCAGTGACAAGAAAACAGCTCAATTAAAAAACAGACAAAAGAGGGGTGCCTGGGTGGCTCAGTTGAGTAAGTATCTGACTCGATCTCGGCCCAAGTCTTGATCTCACGGTTCCTGGGATGAAGTCCCGTGTCAGGCTCTGTCACTGATAGTGCAGAGCTTGCTTGGGATTCTCTCTCTCCCTCTCTCTCTCTCTCTCTGCCCCTCTCCTGTGCACACATGCATGCATTCTCTCTAAATAAATAAATAAACTTTGAAAAAAGAGACTAAAATAATAGAAGATTAGAATAGAATACGCCATAAAAGAAGCCATACCAATGGCAAATAAGCCCCTGAAAAGATGATCAACATCATTAGCCTTCAGGGAAGTGCAGATTAAAACCACATTGACAAACTGGTACACATCTATCACAATGGCAAAAAATAAAGAAAAAAAACCCACTATATTAAATGCTGTTGAGGATATGGAGGAACTAGAACTCTCATATACTGTTGACAGGAATGTAAAATGGTACAACTACTTTGGGAAACAGTTTTTTACTTTCCTGTAAGGTTAAGTACACACCTACCATATGTTTCATTCATGTTACTCCTGGGTATCTACCCCAAATTAAAGAATGTATGTATATATCCAAAGACTTGTGTATAAATGTTCATAGCAGTCTTATTTGTCTCAGTGGTCGCTAAAACTGGAAACAATCCAAATGACCATCAACAAGTCAACAGACCAACAAATTGTGGTTCACAATGAAATACTACTCAGCAATAAAAAGGAATGATCTATTTATATATGCAACATCACTGATGAGTCTTAAAACAATTACACTGAGTGAAAAAAGCCAGAAAAAAAATCATACATATTCTATCATTCCATTTATATACAACTCTAGATAGAAAATGCAAACTATTTTTTTTATTTTCATTTTTTTTACATTTATTTATTTTTGAGAAACAGAGTGAGACAAAGCATGAGCAGGGGAGGGACAGAGAGAGAAGGAGACACAGACTCCAAAGCAGGCTCCAGGCTCTGAGCTGCCAGCACAGAGCCCGACGCGGGGCTCGAACCCACAAACTGTGAGATCATGACCTGAGCTGAAGTCGGACGCTCAACTGACTGAGCCACCCAGGCACCCCAGAAAATGCAAACTAAACTATAACAACAGATAGCAGATTAGTGGTTACCCACGGAAAAAAGGATTGCCAAGGGACACACGGAAAGTTTTAGGGGTCATGAACATGCTCATTATCTTGACTATGGTGATGATTTCATGGTGTATGCATGTCAAAACTTACTTAATTGTATAGCTTATCTATATGCACTTTATTGTATGTCAATTATACCTCAAAAAAGCTATTAAAACACAAAAATCTCTTGGGGCTCCTGGGTGGCTTAGTCAGTTAGGCATCTGACTTCGGCTCAGGTCATGATCTCAGGGTTCGTGAATTAGAGTCTCACATCGGATGAGCTTGAGCCCAACTTTGGGTGAGCCTCACTTCTCTCTCTCCCTCTCTCTGCCCCTCATGGGATTCTCTCTCCCTCTCTCTGCCCCTAGCTCACTTGCACCCTCTCTCTAAAAAAAATACAAAAATACAAAAGTACATTAAAATGAAAAAAAAAAACACTAAATGAAGAAATGGACTCTATATTACAATTTCTAAGTCAAGGAAAAACAAGAAGCTAATGATAAAACTCTTTCCCCAATACCAGTAGCTGGGAAGTTTTGAAAATGGGAGTTGATAACTGGTCCTTCCATAGTCCCTCTTGTGGTAGCATGGGTGGGTTACTAACCCTTTCCTAAAACAAGCTAGAAAGAGAGTATTAGACTATGCTAAGTAGAATAGTTTCCGTTAAGACCTTCCTAATTGATGCTTCTTGCCTACTGTACCAAGAAGGCATCTGGAATATGTTGCAATGTCTTTTCTTTCATATAAAAGAACACAAATAGAGAGTATCCAAGCTTGAGGATATGTTCTAAAGTTAGTTCACCTGGGTTCATAGCTTGGCCCCACTGTGCACTAAAGATGAGACCTTGGACAAGTTCTCTAACCTCCCTGTGCCTCAGTTTACTCATCTGTAAAATGTGCATTCATTCGATAAATGTTTATCGAGAATGCCCCCCCCAAAAAACTCTTAAAAATGATAAAACAGAAAAATATATATAATGTAATCCTAACTAGAAAACAAAACTTCCTAATTTTTCTGTTTTCTCAATAAGAGATTAAGAGTCTAACAAAGAAGAACTAACATAAAAGTGTTTAAGAATTAAAATTTTAAAACATCATGTCAAGCATAAAGATGTAATTAGAGAACAGCAGCATGTAGTTTCGAAATTACAGGGTAATTCAACTGATTCTCTCTATATAAATTATATTTATTCACTTGAGGAAAGAGATTAAAGTGGAATCTGTCGGCCAGATTATTAGGACACTGGTAAAAAGAGCTAAGTGAGCACAACTCAATATATAAATGTATCAAATCAACACACTGCACACCAAACTTAATGTTATGGATCAATTATATCTCAATAAAAATGAATTTTTAAAAATAAAAGGATGTCAGCAAATTTGACAACAAATTATATTTAAAAAACTAAATAAAGAAAATAAAAGGGAAAAGTATCACAACTATATTGTGATCTGCTAACAACACCATGTCCTTTCAACACCTGATCATCTTGATGTTGGGCCTATGATGTTTTCTAAAAAAGTTGTATTTTAATTATTTGTTTTCATTATACATTTACAATACTACTTTAACTGCTAATTTTATAGTACTGCAATTATCACCTGAAACATAAGCCAAATTCTACAAATTTCAGACAAAGTTTGTCCCATGAGAAATTGTCATAATATGTTACTAATATGTAGAATTCGACATTCTAAAGTTTAAAACGCTGTTCACCCTGAATGCAAATCTTCTGATGAGAGTCTACCCATGGATTTACAAAGCAGTCCAAATGTGTTTCAGCAGGAGAAATGAAAGCAGCAACTGCATCACAATCAACTTTTAATATAGCCACTAAGTTATGTTTTCTCAATGATATGTATGATTACTGCATTTTTCCATATATGTAGCTATTTTATAAATGACTTTAAAAGCAGCTTTAAAACATTCATTAGACAGCTGCTACAGTTAAAGCTGGAACTCAGTAAAAGGTACCAAGAGAACGTATTCATTTTCACGTCCAGAAAGCATTATTTGTTCCTATTGTGAAGAAGAACCCTGGTATGCACATAATAAGTTAATATTTAAATGATCATTTTGTTAGAAAAAGAACAGTTACCTGTGAGACACCCAACTTTTTACATGCATCAAGAAAATTTTCTACATTTCTTCGACATTTTGCCATGCTCAGTTTAGGCTGTGAAGTAAGGGGAAAAAGGTATTTTTCAGGCACATTTATACAAAAATTAATCAAAACCAAAAATTACATTTACTGACGTGTATTATTGAAAGACAGTTTTGAGAAGCTCTATCTTCCTTTAGAGAATTACTGAAGAAACTTACCACTGCTGGTGATGGCACATGAATACTAGCTACGGAGCGTGGCCTTATATGATTGGCTAAATGGCAAAGAACAACCCCATCCATCAGTGCAGCTCCAATGTCATCAGGCAAAATGACTTTTAACCTGGATTCAAGATTCTATGAAGAAATGGGTATAAATCACAGATATTCTATCTAAATATAAATGCTATATGTTTGTATCAGTAACCATTATATAATCCAAAATTTTAAAAAGCTTTGCAAATAAAATGCATCTAGCTTGCTAATTTTCCAAGTTAAACTCATTTCTGCAAAGCAAATCTGTAAGGTCAATCTCGCTTACGTTGCGAAGTTGTCGTATTTGCTCTCGTTCTTCCCGGAGATGTTCCATCTTTCTTCTCATTGTAAATCCTGGATCTGCTGCCCCATATTCCTGACGAGATGAGCGGCTAAAAGCTATAAAAACAGACATTTCCTAGCTTATCACAAGGCTAACAGGAAGAAGCAACCAGCAGTGGGGAAAGAGGCATGATGAAAAGGAATCAGTACAAAACTACAAAAAACACCATCACTCAATACATTCTAAATACTTTTTGTAGAATATCATTGAAATCTACTTATGTGCATAACTGAAAGCAACAGGGAAGACAAGTGTAACAATTTCTACCACCCATACATGTTCTTATTTAAACATATGTTATTAGAAACTTATGATCCAGGTTAAAAATTGTTATTGAACATACATCAGCCGTTATTATCTTTAAAGAAAAAGGAAATTATTCTTGAAGGTCAATACAGTTATTCAGGAATAAAAACTATAATTCAATACCTTGCCAAGTAACATGGATCCATTTTCTTTTGGGCTTGCCAAATGCGAAAAGATCCCTTTTTAAAACCACAATATAATGGAGTGCTAGAATTTCAAACAGTGTTTGGTCTGCTGGCAGAGTGGTCATTCTAACAGCAGTCACAGTAGAGTAGAAATAAGACTGCAGTATATCTAAGGCAAAAAGCTGAGGTTTCAGGAGCTTGAAGGTAAAGAGGAAGAAAGAAATGGGGGATGGGAATTGGAAAGACAAATAAGGTTAAGAGAAAATTACTTTTAGGAGAGGGGAAAGAATCTATGTGTACTTAAAACTACGGAATCAATCCCATTTAAGCAGGAAAGCTCTAGTTTCATACATAACCAATACATTTTATTTGCAGAATATATATTTACCTGATCTAGGCTTCAAGCCAAAAGGACCATGTGAAAAACCATCAGTTCTATCATACTCCTAAAAAAAAAAAAAAAAAAAAAAAAAAAAAAAAAAAAAAAAAAAAAAAAAAAAAAAGAAAGAAAGAAAATAAATAAATAAAACCACTTCTCTTTCCAAATAACCAAGGTAGTTATTTGTATCCGTTTCAATTTTAGAAGTATTTGGTTTTTTCCATGATTAGTGGAGCACAGAAAGGTAAACTGCATTTCAATTCAAATCGATACATTTCACTTTTAAAAGACCTACAAATATTTGCTAATTGATCTGACTGCATAAGCTTTTAAATACTTCTCTCTCATAGTTTAAGGAAAATTAAAAATTATTGAATTACATAAAATAAATAGGTATTTTTTGAATGAAGAACCAGATTAAAGCCTCCGAAAAAAATGAAGTGAGCTTCAATGAAGAAATAAGTGAAATTAGCAACATTTACTAAGTGTCTACTACGGACTTGACATTGAATAGATAATCTGAGGCAAATCTACACGTTCACAGTAATAGGGAGTGACAGGTGATACCAACAGATGACAAATTATCATCTCTTCTATTTTAAGGTTCATTGTTTCCAAGTGCATTTTGAGGTGTGCTATGGAAAGAACTGTGGTATGTTTTTAACGTCTGAGCTTGGAGTTAGAAAGCTTAGCAAAACATTTAATTTCTCTGTGACTATTTCTTCACATTTAAAATGGAAGACTGTTGTGAAGATTAACTGAGATAACTAAAAGAAAGCACTCTGGAAATTGTACAGCTGTAAGAAAACAATTTTAGCACGAGCTTACTTAACACTTGCAACAACTGCAAGGGCCTCAGTCGCTTCCCTACCATTTATTGACTGGGATCTTTGGCAAAGGTTACCAGTCTCCTCAGCTATAAAATTATGAGGATAATACTCAGCTCATGGGGCTGCTCTAAGTTCAGGTGTACAGGCAAGCACTTTGTTAAAAGTAGAGTACTATAACTAGGGGCGCCTGGCTGGCCCAGTCGGAAGAGCATGCAACTCTTGATCTCGGGGTCATGAGTTCAAGCCCTACGTTGTGCATGGAGCCTCCTTAACATTTTTTAAAAAATGAAAATGAAAATAAATAGTATAGCAATATACTAAATGTTTTTACCATTTTGTTTTACAGATGAAATGGAAGTTATCAGAATTTCGGTGATTCTCTGAATCTTCTGCTGATTAGTATGGTACATGCAGTTCAAGTTGAATGTTAATTGAGCCACCACCACATGTATTCATCACCCTATCCATCCACAAGCCTCACGATTTGTTCGTTATTTTGGTTAAAAGTATTATGAATTCCCCCAAGTTTCATTTCTCCAAATGCAAGCAAAATGTATTATAAAAGCAATATAATTTATCTGAGAAAACTGGCACTAATACTCTCTCCCCGTGAGCATAGATCATAAAATCATAAAGCAACCAGGCAACTAGTCACTTATATGCTTACATTTTTAACGTTTATTTATTTTTGGGACAGAGAGAGACAGAGCATGAACGGGGGAGGGGCAGAGAGAGAGGGAGACACAGAATCGGAAACAGGCTCCAGGCTCTGAGCCATCAGCCCAGAGCCCGACGCGGGGCTCGAACTCCCGGACCGCGAGATCGTGACCTGGCTGAAGTCGGACGCTTAACCGACTGCGCCACCCAGGCGCCCCTATGCTTACATTTTTATAACTGAAAGTAAAAGAAAGGATTAACAAAAGCATGTGACAAAGACTAATTTTACGATACCCTAACTTAAATTACTTTCTAAAAGAACGCAAACCATTTTACCTGCCATACAAATAATTTAGAGATGTGTTTATAAAACTAACATCCAAGTCCATTTAAAAGTTTTATAATGCAACTCACCCAAAACAACAGACAAATGATCCGGGCTTTTTAAAAAAACTAACACCACCTATATAAAATGAAACACTACCTTTGTAATTAACCAAAGTTATATGGTGAATATGGATGACCCAAACATTTAGACAAAGTTCCAAATTCACCAAATGAATACATAATCATTTATTTACCAATGCCAACACACTTTTATAATACTAAATAAGGTCATCTGAAGTAGCAAAGATACTGCTTAGAATTGTTCATTTATCTCTTGTTGTAAAGCAATAGGTCTCACTAAATTAGAAGAACCAATCATTCAAACCACTAGAGTATTTGGGTAAGATCTCACAAACTCCACCTTTCATCCACCCCTCCTTCCCCAGGCTCGCCCTTAGGTCTAAGATGCCAGGAAATGTGTACCCTCCTGTCGATAGGAACAACCCACCGCAGGGATGTTTCTCGTGGAAAAAGGAAGTTTCTGTTGCATTGCTTTCAGACCTAAGTGGTTATGAGAAAAACCAAAGGTCATTGCACAATGCTGAAGTACTTCTTTCAAATTTAAAACTGTAAAGTTGCTCTTCTCATTTCAAAATATAGATGAATTCTAAAACACAGAATTTTATAAAGGGAAGTCTTTTCTGTGCTCTACAGGCATTTTCCAATTATGATTATGAACATTTGTACAAAAGATGGTGTCCTCAGAATTTTTTTACAGACTAGGTTTGTACAAATTAACCTACTGTGGATTTTTTAATATGAGTGAATAAATTGTATTGTTTCAAAAAAAAAAAAAAAAAGAAAGATGAGGTTACAGAGAAGAGACAAGGAAGAAACCTATGTAAACACATATAAAAAGAGAACTTGTACCTCAGATGATACTGGAGATTGTGGTGACATATAAGCATTATCACTGTCTTGCTAAAATATAAAAATAAAAAGATGAAAGATGAAATTAAAATACAAATGATGATTTAGACATATAAAAGAAAAACTGAAAATTGCTTCTGATCCACTGCTAAAGGAAGAATCTAGAAAATACCATCTACCACCTTGCCACTCAAAGTGTGGTCGGTGAACCAACAGCATCAGCACCCTCTGGGAGCCTGTTAGAAATGCAGAATCTCAGGCCAACCCTAGACCCGCTGAACCAGAATCTAGATCAATAAAATCATAAGCACTTTAAGGTATCAGAAGCACTATCTAGTCATATCAAATATTCCTGTGAATTTATGTCCTTTAAGTAACACAAATGAGGAAAATCTTTCTTTATTTCTTACAAGAGATCCATATATTAGGATTAATTCAAAATGCCAACAATACGCGACAATCTGAGAGAAGTACGTGGAGGCAAGTAAAAATTGCATCACCTCAAATAAGAACATTTACCTGGAAAATTACGTGTATCCACTATAGGCTTAGAAATAAATACAAAAGATTTACCTGCCTAAACTAACATTAAATGGTCCATGTTTTTTTAATGACCACTAGCAACCAAATTGAAAAATCTTAACATTTAACCTTGAATATGCATACCATAGGACATCATCATTTCCTTCAACAGAAGATTACCGACTACCTACTGTATGTCAGACACTGTGCTACACAGTGGGAATATTAAAACTTAGTAAAAATATCATCCACTCAAGGATCTCTCAGTCTAGGGGGAAAATAGATTCATTTGTACAGGCAATACAACCTTCTCAGTACGATGACAGACCCATGGCCTGGCATATTATGAGACGCAGATGAGGGGCACTTGGGGAAATGGTAGGGGTGGTGGAGAAAGGCAAATTTCCTGGGAAAGTAAAAAACTGAGTAGGTGTTTACCAGAAACAGAAGGAAGGGAACAACATTCCAAGATGAGAGGACAAGGACGAAGGCACGGGAGCAAAAATCAAAGGATGAGGCAGAAAACCTGTGAGCAGTTCATACTGCTGGACAGCACAACGAAAGCGAGAGAAAGCAGAACACATCATGAGCAGAGGCTGGTGTGGTAAACAGGGGCTTGATCAGGAAGGCCCTAGAATTTACCTTCTAAGTGACGGGGACGCATTGAAGGTTTCTAAGCAAGGAGAGAACCTGCTCACATTTCTGTGTTCTTTGGAGCAGTCACTGTGGCTGCAGGGAGGAAAATGGACTGGAGAAAGGGATGAGAGCAAGGACGCTATTGTGGTGGTACACGCAGAAACTGTTAAGGGCCTGGGCCAGGGCAGAAATAGCAGAAGTGCAGGTGGGGAATGTATTCAAAACATTTCAGTATCAAAAAGAAAAAGTAGGTCTTGCTAAGTGATTAGATATTGAGGTAGGCAGGACGAGAGTGGATATAAAATATAAAGGGACAGGGACAATAGCCAAGCTGAGCGTCTAGCTCAGGGTTCAGCAAACATTTTCTGTGTGGTCCCATTTCTTAAAATTGAAGTATTCAGAAGCCCTGCCAAGTACTCAACACCAAATTAATACCAATCCCTTCAACCAAAAATACCCAAAGCTGAAGTATTTATGGTGATGACACTGTGTCATTCCAAAAATGCTAGGTTACTGCATAACTTAAAATGGTGAGGTAGAAAAATTTATAGTAAGGCACAAACCATAGAAATCTAATTTCAAATGTTAAAATAGTACACAGAATTTGCAGAAAAAGATTAACAAATTCCCAAAGAATCTCAACTGACCACAAGGTTGGTTTAGGGAGACAAAAGATGAGAAAATGTAAAAGGTAAATGTTAATGAAATTCTAAAACCGAACTATTAGATGGGGCGCCTGGGTGGCTCAGTCAGTTAAGCGTCTGACTTCAGCTCAGGTCATGATCTTGTGGTTCGTGGGTTCGAGCTCTGTGTCGGGCTCTGTGCTGACGGCTCAGAGCCTGGAACCTGCTTCTGATTCTGTGTCTCCCTCTCTCTCTCTCTGCCTCTCCCCTGCTCTCACACTTGTCTCGCTCTCAAAAATAAATAAACATTAAAAAGAAAGAACTGAACTATCAGAAATTCCATTCGAGGTAAAAGATATATGGAAATTACATAATTAAATCAATAACTGCATGATGATGTTCTGTTTGTATTATTGGAAAAAACCCACGCATTAAATCACTAACAAACTGACAGATGTATTACATTTTACTTTCATTGAACCAACTACATATGAAAAGTAAACATTTTAAAGAATTGCTTTACCCTCTTTTCTCACCTCATCGTTTTCATTGCCACTTGAACTCTTCCTTGATGATTTATACTGAAAAAAATTTAAAACATATACTTTACTTTTCTTTGAACATACGAATTCTCTACGAGTAAATGCTATGTGAGGTTTATTCATATCTTATTAAATTCTCTGATACTTTCGTTAAATTACCTGATACCAAGTTTAGATATATAAGCAGTTAAATAGTCCTTGGCGCTTACTAATAGCTAACATACAGTGCTTTCTATGTGCAAGGCATTGTTCTATATATCTAGTAACGTTTCTTTCCTGAGCCGATCCATTTCCCATCCATTCAGGTTTGCTATCTGAAGGTTGTCTTAAGTTCTCCCTTTTTCTTAACCCACCATATCCAAGACATCATTGTCAATTCTTTCCGTAATCTCTCTCAGACTTACTTCTTCTGAACTCTTGTAACTACCAGGGTGCCTGGGTGGCTCAGTCAATTAAGTGTGCGACTTTGGTTCTGGTCATGATCTCACGGTTTGTGGGTCCAAGCCCCACGTCGGGCTCTTTGTTGACAGCTCAGAGCCTGGAGCCTGCTTCAGATTCCATGTCTCCCTCTCTCTCTGCCCCTCCCCCACTCGTTCTCTCTCTCTCTCTCTCTCTCTCTCTCTCTCTCCCTCTCTCTCTCTCAAAAATAAACAAACATTTGAATTCTTACAACTACCAACTTATCCTGGGCCCCCATTATCTCACACTTTGTCTGTAATTTCACCAAAAATGCAACCTATTGCTAAGAAGCCTACTGATTTCAGGTAAGAAAAAATACCATACTAGGTGTTTATATTGACTATACAATAACAGTAATAGCAATAATAGCTAATGCTAATATTACTGCTTCCTATAGCCCAAGTACTGAAAGAAGTGTGTTTACATGTATCATCCCATTTAATCATCTGTAACCACCCTCAAGTAAATACTATTATCTGCATCTTATACTGAGGCACAAAGATAATATGCTTAAAATAAAAAATGCTACTATGTGAAAAGGTGCTTGTTTTTACAATCAAGAATTGAAGAAATGCAGTATGACAACCACTAGTGTTCTTATTTCTAAGTCCTCCTCACCACAAATAATCTCGTAAATCAGTGGCAGGTTACAACACTTGAAATATTGGGGCGCCTGGGTGGCTCAGTCAGTTAGGTTTCCGACTTCGGCTCAGGTCATGATCTAGCAGTTCGTGGGTTTGAGCCCGGCGTCCGGCTCGGTGCTGACAACTTGGAGCCTGGAGCCTGCTTCGGATTCTGTGTCCTCCCTTTCTTCCTGCCCTGACCCTGCTCTCTCTCTCTCTCTCTCTCTCTCTCGAAAATAAACATTAAAAAAAATTTTTTTTAAACACTCGAAATACCACTTGCAACTCAGGATTCTCCTATTGGAAAACCGACTTGCAAATTTCTTTGCCTGGCACTCCCATGTTTTATTTAATGGCACCCTTTACTTACGCAGCTTTAATTCCCTAACTCTTGGGAAACGAGATAACCTACCTGATAGCTCAACCACAGATTGGTGAACGAGCACTATTACGGATTACAAATACGAAACCTAAGTTCCTCCATTGTCTCTCCAGTGATTTATGACAACCACCACTAACCTACCAGGGTGCTTTTTCAAGCTGACCTCAGACATAGTCTCAATATGTTTGCAACCCGATGTTCCAGAGACAGCCCCTGAAGGGAGCCGGCATGTGCGAGCAGACCTATCTGCCATCTCTAGGCTCAATGCTCACTGGCAGCATGTATTCTTGGTCCTATTCTACTTTAACAAAAAGGGTGACATTTGCACAGCAGACCCCAGGACCTGAAGGTGGTGTCAGTCATAGCAATAATGGAGAAGAAACGCATGGATGTCAAAACGGAGCCGCTGCCAAGCTGAATACTGATGCAGGATCTCACCCCTAAAGGCACTGTTGGGAGGGTTTCAAAGAGGTTACTACCAGTACCACAAGTATGTCAATGCGAAGAAAGGGAGCATCGTGGGGGTTTCTATGTCGCTGGCATCTTACATGCTTTTCAACTACTGCCGTTCATACAAGGACACTCAAACATAAGCAGCTACACAAGTACCACTGAAGAAGGCCCAGTATGGATTCCTGCCTTCCTGACCATGACCTTCTTTGCCAGGCACCCCTGATAATTTGCTGCAACCTTTTTTATTTTAATTGAGAATGAATACCCGATAGAAGATGACTCCTGCAAAAACAAAAACTAAAACAAAAGAATGACATTTGAGTGAATAATAAGCTAATTTTTATTAACTGTATACTCTGTGGCAAGTGCTTTTCTAATAAGCACTTTATATTATTAAGTAATTCATTAGTGAAAATAATCCTGTAAAGGAAGACACTATTCGAGTCATTTGAGGATAGAAAAAAATTAAGCTTAGCAAGGTTAGGTAATTTGTCAAAGTCACACAGTTAGCTGATCTCCCGGTTAAACACTGGAACCAAAGTGGTTTGATTTGACAAGCCAAGGATATTAACCCCTATGCTATACTTCCATCTCTAAATCCCGAATGATTAGCAAAGGTTTGCCAGGAATACAAAGGGCTAGTGGGCATTCTCAGAAGAAGGAAAGCACAGAGGAATAAAAAAGCTCAGTCTGTGCAGAAAACAAAGAGTAGCAGTATGGCTACTTGAGAAGAGTGAATTGTGGAAGGTAGTAAGACTTAGAGAAGTCGGGAAGCCTGGCGCCTGACATTTTTTAAAAGTCCAAACTTGGGATGTCTGGGTAGCTCAGTCAGTTAAGTGTCTGACTCTTGATTTCGACTCAGGTCATGATCTCATGGTTCATGAGATCGAGCCCCATGTCAGGCTCTGCACTGACAGCACAGAGCCTGCTTGGGATTCTCTCTCTCTCTCTCTCTCTCTCTCTCTCTCTCTCTCTCTCTCTCTCTCCCCCTCCCCCTCAAAATAAATAAATAAACATTAAAAAATTAGTTTAAATAAAAAAATTCTTAAAATGTCCAAGCTTTCTGTTATTGATACTAGAGAGTCAAGAAAGTCTGGCCCTAAAATAAAAAAGATAAGGCAATAGCTGCAAGGGGAATTAGGGATAACTGTAGAGGTCTAAGCACATTTATAAGATGGAAAGTAAAGAGATAGAAAGGATGTAGAGAAGTGAATAATTGATAAAGGAAAGAAACAGAGGATGATGAAGTAAAAGTCAAGAACACAGATAGTAATAATATTACCTACTACTCAACTATACTTCTAATGAAAACACAGAAAGGTACTACTTAGTTTGCATTACTGCACAGATTTGAAGGTCCTAAAACCCCAAACTTAATATATACACAGATTTGAAAATATTCTAGAAGTCCAACTTGTACTGAATCAACGCAGCTGCCCTCAATTAGTATTAGTCTGAATGACTGAAGCTTACTATATCTAAATTCAAATAATATAATAAAGACCTGTTTACAAACCAGAGAAACAAAAAGGTCAATTCACTTTTGAAATTTAAGTTAATTTCACAGGAGAGACAGTAACTAGTGCACAAACTCGAACTCAGAACAAATCAGGTTATTTCACAAACCCAACTGGCTTCCCCATCCCAGTATAAAATTAACCATGATCATAGAAAATATACAAAAATATTTTCCTTGGAGTTAGCCTTTAAATTCAAACATTATACTATATTTATGCAATCAGATAGGTATTTTAAGGGTCATTGTAGGGGCGCCTGGGTGGCGCAGTCGGTTGAGCGTCCGACTTCAGCCAGGTCACGATCTCGTGGTCTGTGAGTTCGAGCCCCGCGTCGGGCTCTGGGCTGATGGCTCGGAGCCTGGAGCCTGTTTCCGATTCTGTGTCTCCCTCTCTCTCTGCCCCTCCCCCGTTCATGCTCTGTCTCTCTCTGTCCCAAAAATAAATAAACGTTGAAAAAAAATTAAAAAAAAAAAAAGGGTCATTGTAATGTTTTAGCGCAACAGTAATAAGATACCTTTGAAGACAAATATGTATGGCATTTCGATAAATCAAATCATCCTTAAAACTGGTATGTTACAGTTACTGTAATGCTTTATAACTTCTTTGTTTAGAAATCAATCATCAAATGCATTTAGAAATTCATGTGTTATCATTCTTACAAGAAATTAAAGCTACTAATTTATATTAATGTAATTTATCAAAAAATCAGATGTTCATATTTTGTTGTGTATCTCATTAAAAAGGTTAACACGTTTCTGTAAAGTGTAAAATACATTTGCTTTTTGTAAATGATTTTTAATAAGGTAATATATTTCCTGAAATACTTTTACTTTGAAAAATGTGGTGACTTTATTTTGGCAATAAGGACACTAAATGTGATTTAGTAGAGTAGTAATCTACACAAGAATGGCCTGGAAGCCTAGAAGGGTTAGTCAGTATCACTCTGCTGTACTGATTTACTTACTCAGATAATCTGACCCAATTTATCTTCTTGTTCACATAATCTGGCTAATATGTTGAAACATTTTTTACTTACTTTCAGGGGCTTACCTGAAAAACCTTACTACCCATATTCAGTCTTGGCAACTAGGAAGCAGTAACTGGAGAGATCCACATACAACAAACATTCACACAAACGCTTTCAATAAATATACTGAATAACAACACCATTAATAATTTACCATGGAACATAAAGAAACCTTGTGGCTTAGCCATTTATATGTCTTAGGATAAAGTGGCAACAAAAGCTCTGTATGTTTCTTAACACAGAAAAGCTAAAGGGGCCATCACTAAGTGAGCCTGGTGATATTTTGCTATGAATCTCTAGAGTAGTGCATTTTAATGTTGAATGAACTATAAATCCAGATTAAGTGCAGTGCTATATCCTATGAATAACCCTTTTGATTCCTGGGAGACGGGTGATTAAAAGAAATTTTGTTTTTTTTAAATAAAGACACTTCATAGCTGTCAATGATGTTTCAATCAAGAAAATCCTGGCAATTCTGAATAATGGTTTTGACTTAGAAACTATCTCAGGGTTTATATATTTTTTTTACATCTTAGGAAAAAAATTGTTGACATTCCATTTTTTTGCAGTGTCCTAACACTGACATCTTCTGACTGTTGAGGAGAACTACATATCTCCTTAAAATTTCCCAGTCACTAAAACTTATCTTTGCACCCACTTTATTTTAAAGTGGAAGACATTAACATTTGTTGAAAGATAATAATGTAATGGACATTTCAAATATTATCTCATTTGATCTCTTAGCAACTTATAAAAGAGAAATATTACAGGAGACAATTTAAGCCATAAAAAATAAAATCCTTATCAACAAATGATGCTATTAACTCAAAGAACTTTTTTAAGAGCTCACTGAGGCTTCTATTAAGACTTTATTGAGAAGTTCAGTTGGGGGCACCTGGGTGGCTCAGTAAGTCTTAAATGTCTGACTTCTTTCTGCTCAGGTCATGATCTCATGGTTCGTGGGTTTGAGCCCCACGTCAGGCTCTGTGCTGACAGCTTAGAGCCTGGAGCCTGCTTCAGATTCTCTGTCTCCCTCTCTCTCTGCCCCTCCTCTGCTCGTACTCTGTCTCTCTCTCTCTCAAAAATAAATAAACATTAAAATTTTTTTTAAAAAGTTCCGTTGGGTTACCATAAAATATTTTTTAAAACAATGAAACTGTATTGATTTGCAAGTTTAATTTGATATTAGGCTATCCACAGTAGATAAACAGACAGCACAGCATAGGCTCTGGGTTCAAATCCTGACTCAGCTACTTATTAGCTAAGTGACGTGGAGCATATTACTTTGCCTCTCTGTGCCTTAATTTCTCCATTTGTAAAATAGGAACGATAAGGTACTTACTTCACAGGATTGTTATGAATATTAAATGAGTTGATATTTGTAAAGTACTTAGAACAGTGCAAAGCACTTAGTACATGGTGTGCAAGAGTTCTGATAAATTGTCAGAATTTATATGCTTTTACTTTACTAGTAGATCAAATAAATATCAAAATCTCATTCTTTAGCCAGAAATACCAAAACTTCCCCCACATCATCACTCATTCATCAGGTTTTCTCTACTAACAAATTTTATCGAGTGCCTTTGTTCGAGATCCTATAAACTAAAAGAGGAGACTTTAAAATCAATGTCAGAATGTACATAAAACTGCAGATCTGTAGAGACATGGGATAAACAGACTTACACCATTACTGATCAGGGTTCTACTTTAGAGTGTTTTTCCTTTTTTCCCTATGTCTTTTATTACTTCATTACCTCTCACACTGACCAGGTAACATGAAGCGCAATAAAAAGATTCAGTAATTACTTGTTGAAAGATGAAACTTGCTATGACATGTAATGTTTCTGTTTTGGTCATATGATACTGCTTCCATATATGTTATACTCCCATATAAGGAAACAGATCAATGTGTACAGATAACCACTTCTACCAAAGAAAAACATGAAATATTATCCTACCCATTAGTGATATAAACTTCAAATTACCTACCCATTAGCATAGAGCAATGTCATTTACATAAAATGATTATTATTAGATAAAAATTAGGCTTCAGGAAACAGAAAAGTACACAAAGACAACAGAATTTGCTATTCATGGGGCAGGAAGCTTCCCCGCACTGTTCATTTGAGTCAGAAATTCCAATAATGGATTCTGATTAGTACTGAATATTATGCTAATTCCACAGGCATCTACAAACATAGCGGACTTTAACCACAAATGAGTAATACTACAATACTTACAAAGGTATACCCAGTAAAATTTCATTAAAACACTCCTAAACTAGAAATCTGAGAGAATTCAGATAGTCTAAGCTTTCCAAATTTATCTATGATAAAAGATCATCTTAAGAAATCTACTAAGGTAGCAAGAAGAAAAAATGAGGGACAAACACTTTCAGGCATTTTTAAGAGCCATGTACACAGCATTTATTTAGACAGAAACAGTTAAATGCTAATTGCAAATATGTGTGAACTACATACTGAAACAAATCTAATTAAAGACCTTTTCTAAGTAATTCTTCTAAAACATTACTACATATTGCTACAATTAGCAGGATAGCAACCATTCATCTTTCTTGTCAGGTATTTGGTAAATCACAATTCAGACTGATCTACTCATCCTTAGTTATTCTGAATTATTGAAATTTTACCTATTTAACTGGATCATAGTATCTATACTCTTGCATGGGGGAAATCAAGACAAAATAACATATTTACTATATGTAACTAGAGTTCTATTCTACCTTATTAACCCAAAACTGATAAAATCAAAACTAATAATTACGAAGTAAATTTTGCAATTCAATAAAGTACCTTGAAATATTCTTTTCTAATCTGTTTGCTCCGCCTCCTTTCTTCACTCTGCCAGATTATAGGTTGAGATTCTGGCCACTGCTGTTCATCTATTTGATCCTTCTGATTTTCTAAAGGCTGTAATGAGACAATTTCTTTTAACTAAATAAATGAGAACAAAATATTAGATATAACAGTAATTCATTTTCCTCTTACCTGCCATGTGAGAGGTGATAACGGTGAATTAACTTCATCTGCTGAGACACTACAAAATTAAAGATGCCTTAATATATTAAAATCTTTAGAATTACCCTTAAGTATTTATTATGAGCATTATAAAGTTGTCTCTCTCTCTCTTTTTGTAGCAGAAATCTAAAGAATTTACCCATGTCTATGGTTTGAACTAATAACATAAAACTTAGCTGACAAAAACATATTTAAGTTCCCAATCACTTATATTCCTTTAAAAAACATTAAAACGAGTTTACTTAATATCATCCTACGCACAGAACTCCTCTAAGGACTTTTTAGAGGCCAAAAGAAACGTGACACCTAGACAAACAATGAAAACACAGAATGTTTATTGTATTACACCATTACCAAAACCAAACAAACAAACAAACAGAAGCTGAGTAATTTCTTTATACAAATGTCTTTTGTTTAAATGCCGAAGAGAATAGGGGAGCAATTCTTTTTTGACTATTGAATTACTGATTATGAACCTCTAACCCTTCATTCTGACACACAGGGGCTATGGCAGAAATTCTTTTCATCTATTTTTGTGGGGAACAGTAAACCACACATGCTGTTGTTAGGTAGCCACTCTGAACAAGAAGTTCCTTTGGAAAAAATACACAAACAAAATTCCCACAAGAGCTATTATTATTCAACACTGCTATAGAACTTCTCTATAGTACAGTTAGAAAAGAAACATGTAAAAATTAGAGAGAAAGAAATAAATTTTCAAAATTTATAGAAAACATAATTAGCCAAAGGAGGTAAAATCTATTCTTACTAAGAGAATGTTACCAGTTATAAAAAATATACAAAAGTTAATAGCCTTCTCATATATCAATTATAACAAGCTATAAAATATATTAGGAAAAAACTCATTCATAAAAGGAAGGAAAAGCAAAAATATGGAAGAAACTGAACTTAAACATGCATAAGACCTACATGGAAAAAAAAAAAACTACCAATGTCTAGTAAGGAACTTGAATAATTGGAAAGTTCTTAGACAGAAAGACTATTATAGGTGTAACTTTTACTTCAAATTAATGGACACCTGAAATGAACTATAATAAAAAACCAGAAAGTATTTTGGGGCTTGTATTAGAAATGCAATAGGGGCGCTTAGGTGGCTCGGTGGTTTAAGGGTCTGACTTTGGCTCAAGTCATGATCTCGTGGTTCACAAGTTCGAGCCCCGCGACAGGCTTTGTGCTGACAGCTCAGAGCCTGGAGCTTGCTTCGGATTCTGTGTCTCCCTCTCCCTTTCTCTCTCTCTCTGTCTCTCTCCCACTTGTGCTCTGTCTCTGTCTCTGTCTCTCTCTCAAAAGTAAACATTAAATTTTTTTTTAAATAAAGAAATGTGATAAAAGAATTTCCAAGTTGATTTGGAAGAACAGATGATCAGGAAGAGAAAAGTTATGTAATAAAAGGGACTTCCTTACTAGGAAATTACATATATTCTATTAAATTAGAGTAATTAAATACTACTAGATCCAGATTTTCCAGGGGAAGACAAGTACAGGACCACAAATATAACAACTTTTGATTTAAAAATATGAAATTTACAATCACCGTAGAAATGATAGGTTATGTAGCAAATAGTGTTGAGACAACTGGTTAACCAATTATAAAATACACACAGAAAGAAAGAAAAACAGAAGGGGAGGAGGAGAGGGCGTGAAAAAAGGAGAGAGGGAGCAAGAGAGGAAAAAAAAAAACACCAGATACCTTACTTTTTATCAAATACCAAATTAATGACTAAAAGATTTAAATATAAATAAAGATAACATCACAAGCACATGAAAAATATGGGCAGTAGAAGTTTTTACACATTGGGACAGACAAGGTATATGAAGAAGCAAACTAAATATTGACAGAACACACAAAATGTAGGAATTATACTTTGTGTCTGGCCAAGACAGAAGTAACAGTGATCAGATTTATTCCCTGACTAAAAACACTAAAAGAACAGACAAGATATATAAAATTCTACCTTCCAAGATCCTGAATATCAGGCAAGGCCAAAAAAAAAAAAAAAAAGACATTTTTTTTTTTCCTGGACAGACGGCTAACAAACAAGTCAAACCCCACAACTGTGCCAGGTTGCTGCAGAAAGAGAGCTTCCAGGCTTCAGGCTTCAGCCCACAGACGAGGAACCAAAGCACGGCCCAAGGGTATCCGTGAATTAAGGAAACCGAGCTGGGACCCAGAGTGAAAGAGGTAGATGGAATTAACAGGACAAAGTAATAAAGAAAAGAGCAACACGCAGAGAAAGAACTTACGAACTCTCACAAATTTTCTTCAAATTTTCAAATTTCAAAATCTTCAAATTTTCAGCTGAGTACTGATCACTGATCTTATACTAGGCAAAAGAATGAATCACCAGAAAGATTCGACAGAATAGTTCTCAGACTCACAGAGGACTACAAGCAATACGGGTTCCCACAAGCCAGACCGGAAAAGCATATAGTTGATGGAGCACCAGCCAGAGTACTAAGAAAGTCTTGCCCCATGAGGGGGCCAAACCTGGCCCTAGACTAAATGTCACACTGATTCCACGTAACAAGTCATAAAAACCAAGTCCCCAAAATATCAAATCGTTGTCAAGTAATTTAACCACATCCGAGAACAAAGTTCCAGAATATTTACAGCAACGCGGTAAGATCCAGCACCCAAGAAGGTGAAGTTCACGGTTCGACCAAAAATTCAATCAGGTAATGTTCAGGAAGCTCGAGGAAAAGACTAAACATGTTAAGTACAGACGTGATGGACATAAAATAGATAAAAATCAAAGTTCAAGAGATGACAAGTACAACATCTCTTTCAAGTGCGAAGAAAATGACACTATGGAAACACAAAGGAACACGGGGCACTAGAGATGGTGACGAAGGGAGTAAGGATAAAAGGCATTATTCTGATTATTTAAATGTCCTTAAAGAAGTAACTGACTATTTAAAGCAAAAGTATGACAATGTATTATGGGGCTTATGACATGTATAGAAGTCAAATGTGTAGCCGCAACACCACAGAGGCCAGAAGGGAAGAAATAGGATTCTGTTGTGAAGTCATGCAATGTATGAAATGGCCTAATAGCACTTGGGAGATAGACTGTGAGATGTTCAAATACTATACTGTAACCCCCAAAATAATAACTAACGTATGATAACCAAGAGTTATAGCTAATAAGCCCATGAAGGAGAGAAAGAGGAATTTTCAAATAAAATTTAAAAGACAAGAGAAAAAGAAGAAAGATGGCTACAAAGAATAGATAAGACAAAAATTAAACACATTACAAGATGATAGATTTAAATCCATTAATACCAATAATTCCATTAAATATGAGCAATATTAACGCTGCCATTAAAATTCAGACTGTCAGATTAGATAAAAAAGGAAGGTGCCACCATATGCTAACTATAAGAAACCCACTGTCTTCACAAAAACACAAATAGGTTAAAAATAAAAGGATGGTAGGGGCGCCTGGGTGACTCAGTCGGTTGAGCGACCGACTCCAGCTCAGGTCATGATCTCAAGGTCTGTGAGTTCGAGCCCCGCGTCGGGCTCTGTGCTGACAGCTCAGAGCCTGGAGCCTGCTTCGGATTCTGTGTCTCCCTCTCTCTCTGCCCCTCCCCCACTCATGCTCTGTCTCTCTCTGTCTCAGAAATAAATAAACATTTTTTAAAAATTCAAAAAAATAAAAGGATGGAGAAAGATGTATCATGTGCTGAGATGACTATATAATATCAGAAAAGTAGACTTCAGAGCAAAGAACATTACCAGAGATATAAAAAATGCCATTTCATAATGACCAACGTATAAACTCACCCTAAACAT
This sequence comes from Lynx canadensis, assembly GCF_007474595.2. Taxonomy (NCBI): domain Eukaryota; kingdom Metazoa; phylum Chordata; class Mammalia; order Carnivora; family Felidae; genus Lynx; species Lynx canadensis. The sequence continues at coordinate 91,998,588 of NC_044321.2, forward strand.
TTATGCAGCTAATAAAAGCCTCAGAACATATGAAGGAAAAATGATAGGACTTCAAAGACAAATCCCCGATTTGTGCTGGAGATTTCAATAGTCTTCTCTAACAACTGATAAAGCTGACTGACACTGAAGTGTGCCAAGGGGGCGGTGGGGTAGTGAAGACAAACAATGAACAAATAAAGCAATACACATTCAGGATGCCAGATAGTAAAAAAGTATAAATTTAGAACGTCATAGGGTTCTGTGGAAAAAAATAAACCCGAGATATGGATAAAGAGACAGAAGTGGGAGAGGCATGGTCTTTTACTTAAGTTGTTCAGGGAACCCCTTGCTGCTGCTGCAGAAACCTGACGGCAGAGCATAGGGCTTATACGGTTACCTGGGGGGGAATCATTCCAGGCAGAGGCAAAAGCCTTGAAGGAGTGGAAAATGCCTGGTATATTGAGATTCAACAAGGAGGCCAGTAGAGCTAGAGAAGAACTAACTAACTAGGAAGACCGAGGCAAGAGAGGAAGACAACAGGGAGCCAGATGATGTTAGAGGTTTCCGAGTCCTCAAAGGGCTCTGGTTTTTATTCTCAATGAGATGGAAAGTCATTAAAGAATTACTTCTGAAGGGTGACGTGATCTGACTTACATTTGAAAAAATACCGATCTGATGCTTTTTTGAAAAACAGGCTAAAGGAAAGCAAGGGCGGGAGAACTGTTAGGAAGCTACTGTAATAAATGAAGTAAGAGAAGGCCAGGGCTAGGGTGGTAGGTGTGGAGGTGACAAGATGTGATCGGATTCAGGGTATATTTTGAAGGTAGCATCAACAAGATTTGCTCGTGGATTAGATAGGGTGTGTGAAAGAAAGTGACGAGGTTGACTCTGAGGTTTTTGAGATGAGTAACTACAAGGATGAGTTGACATTTTCAGAAATGGGAAAAAAAATACAGGAAAACCAAGTTTAAGAGGTACAAGGAGGGAGATTAAGAGTGTGGTTTTGGAAAATTAAGTTTCATATGCCTATGATACATCTAAGTAGAGGTGCTCAATAGGCACCGGGTCATACAACTCTGTGTACACACGCACACACAGATGAAAAAAGGGCCTCAAGGGAAAAATACCAAAGTACTATAGCTTGTCATCTCTAGAGAGATGGACAATAGGTGCTGTTTGTTTATGTGTTTGCTAAATTTCATAATTTTTCAACAAAAAAGCTACACTAATCTTATAATCAGGAACAAATTTAAATTATTTTTTGTTCTTAAAAAAAATATTGAGGGCCGCCTGGGTGGCTCAGTCAGTTAAGCGTCCTACTTCGGCTCAGGTCACGATCTCGCGGTCCGTGAGTTCAAGCTCCGCCTCGGGCTCTGGGCTGACGGCTCAGAGCCTGGAGCCTGATTCCGATTCTGTGTCTCCCTCTCTCTCTGCCCCTCCCCCGTTCATGCTCTGTCTCTCTCTGTCTCAAAAATAAATAAAACGTTAAAAAAAAATTAAAAGAAAAAAAGAAAATATTGAGTGTTTTGAAGATGAGGAAAGTAGAAGTAACAGTTCTATGAAGGAGAGGCCAGGATTATACATCACAATTTTGAGGTCTGAGTAACTGGGGCTTTCTCAAGAGAATGTTAGGAACCTGGGGAGGAAGCTTAAGATGGGAATGAAAGGAAGTGACAGGGAAAGTGATAACACAAACTTTACGAGAGCAAACATGTAAGAAAACACAACCAGTTTTCAAAAAGGGAGGGAGTGGGTTAAATCCAATTAATGAAATTTGAGTAGAGGAAAGTTTCTAGACTGGAGTATAAAAAGTCATCTTAGGGGTGCCTGGGTGGCTCAGTCAGTTAAGCGTCCAGTTCTTGATTTTGGCTCAGGTCATGATGTCACAGTTGTGAGATCAATCCCCGCGGTGGGCTTGGCACTGGGCATGGGGCCCGCTTGGGATTCTCTCTCTCCCTCTCTTTCTACCCCTCCCCAGATCACTCATGCTCTCTAAATAAATAAATCAATAAACGAACTTAAAAAACAGTCATCTCACACTTGAACTCAGAATTCTGAAAGCCCAAGTGAAAAAAAGAAGGGCGATCCCAGTAGAGAAACCAGGATATAGAACACAGATATATGAAACCATGCTAGAATAAAGAAGAAAAAGCACCCTTCCAAACGGCAAAATTGCCAGTGGGAAAGCACATGATAAGGTTCTTGAGGTAGGCAGAAACTCACTTCAATCTTACAGGTTAAGTCAAACATTTTCAGCTTTCTCCTGAAAGTTACAAAGAACCAGTAGAAAATAATAAATGGGAGGCACACAGTTAGATGGTTTTAGAGCCATCACTCTTTACATCAGTGCAGAAGACAAATTTAAAGGTAGGCAAACGTGAAGAAAAGAGATGACTGGTGACTGCTGCAGTAATCCAGGAGGAAAAGGATGGGGCCTAAACCAACACCACTGTGCTAGGAATGGAGAGGTTGGGAAAGATGCAAGTGATGTTAAGGAGCTAGAATTTTCTGTGATTGACTAGATGACTGACTAGATTGGGAGGGGTGCCTAACAGAGAGAAGTTTCCGATGATTTCAAAGTTGCTGGCTTGGGTGACTAAGTAGTGACACATTCATTCAGGCTAACCCTATGAGAAGCAGTCACGTCAGGAAAAAGTAAGTTCACTTTAGACCGTGAGGTATCCAGGAAAAGTTATCAGTGGGATGTGTGAACCTCGAGGAAGCTGAATGCTGTTACCATATCTTACGATGAGGGGTTCTGGAACCAGACAACCTGGGCTTGAATCTTCACTGTACCACTTACTAGCTGTGTGACCTTGAGCAAATTATGGTAATTTCTGAGCCTCAGTTTTCTCCCCTACAAAATGGGGTAACAACAGTAACGAACTTCACAAAGAGGATTAAATGAGAGAAGACATCTAACACATCAGAACAGTTTGCATATAACAAGCATTCAAGAAATGTTCGCTCTCTCTGTATTTTTTTTTTAATTTTTTTTAATGTTTATTTATTTTTGAGACAGAGAGAGACAGAGCATGAACAGGGGAGGGGCAGAGAGAGAGGGAGACACAGAATCTGAAATGGGCTCCAGGCTCTGAGCTGTCAGCACAGAGCCCGACGCGGGGCTCGAACTCACGGACCGTGAGATCATGACCTGAGCCGAAGTCGGACGCTTAACCGACTGAGCCACCCAGGTGCCCCTCTCTCTGTATTTTAATACTCAGCCTACCCCTAGCCTTGGACCTCTACACTCCTGGGGGAATGACCCAGGAGTTGAGCCTGATGCAAATTTTCAAACCACCATAAAGAATAAATCGAAACTTTCAAAGTCTTCTAGTTCTGTGGAATTCATATAGATTAACTTAGACCCTGTATTTATGTAGAAGAATTTAGTAAAACCCAATTAAAATGAAACGAAAAAGTGAACAGTAACAGAGAATAAACACAATGATGAAGAAAAACATTATTCCTGGCAGTAATAGTAATCCAATAAATGGTTTGCTGAATTAATAAATGAATAAACGATTCTATCACCAAGACAGAATGCAGGTATGAGCACAAAATAGATCAAATAAATATTTTTGGATTCGTTTATATCAAAAGTAAATTCAACTCGTGCTGTAAACACATTTCCCCATTAAGTTATCTAGTTATATTAAATCTATATCATTTATTCAATTAAAGCCCACACATGGGAACATCACTGTTAGAGAATCGAGTTTCATTATACAATACTAAATATAAGGACTAAGATATTTATATACCTCTTTTCGCATTCCACAGTTTGTTTTGGCTTGTTTCTTGGGACAGAAGTTGAATGGTTAAGAATCCTAGAAGTAAAGCAATACGTTAATTTCAAAATACATCGAAAAGTCTTCTTTTTTTTTTGGCACACGATAGAAAAGATCTCCCTAATAAACTGCATCTGGTCCATGAAGATCTCTGCTAGAAAACAACGTTAAATATTATTTCGATCTAATGCCTATAAGCGCACTGGGTATTACTAGGGAATGAAGCTCACCGACTGTTCCATGCATCTTCTTTCATAAACCCTTTCTTTAAGTTTGGGGATCTTCTAACCATGCTATTGCCCTACGTATCTAACTTTTGGCCGAGACAGAAGATAAACAGATGCAGGTTGTTTAGGTACCATCATGATTGATTTCATTTTCCCAGCACAGCAAATGACACGAGTTATATTGATGTAACAGATGACTATTTTGCTAAAAGCCAAATACATCTTAATTCTAAAGGCAAAGCCATGTTGAAGTTCCATTCTTAAAAAAAAAAAAAACACAAGTTTATTACATTTTTAATACCCAAATGAAATGGTATTTGAAGAAAACAAAAAAGAAAAAGAATGATAAAGCACTATATGAGAGAACTATTTGTCCATAATTTTATAGAATTCTAAATATTATTCTCAAAGTCAAAAGTAATGAATTAATATATTTCTTTAGCATAAGTCACCAACATATTTAATAGTTCTTAATATTTATCTAGTGACCATAGATATAAATGTAACTTTTCAATTTTAAAGTTTAGTCTAATAAAGAATAAAATACATCTTTTATTCAAAACTTTTTGGAGGTCAACTATCAAAATATACAGGAGAAAACACTTAAAAATTAAAACTACATATTAACTACTAAAATATATCATAAGCTAAAGATAAGTTGGTAACTATAGAAAGATGGTTGACATAAAGAAGCCAATTTCTATGACCCCGCGTTCCTCACTAGCTTGGATGTATTAAAGCTCCCCTGGGGAAAGTCACATGAGAGGCAAAGGACAAGGAACACAGGCAAAGGAGTGTAGCTTTGCACCAAAGAATTTCGAGATTAATGGCATCTTTATTCTTCTTAGTATGGGCATGTAACTAAAATTGCACTTAATCCCCAAATGCAGAAGAATCAGGGTAAAAAAATACCCAAGACTATTAAGAAGAAATACTTTTTTAAAGAGTGATTTTTAAAAAAGAGATATAACAGTGTGAACTATCCTGAGGGGTGAGTGTCAGAATTATTGCGGGGGGGGGGCGAAAGGGGGGGGGGATCATATTACTATGCCCTCACTACAGTAAATTCTGAATTCTCCTCAAACCACACTTACTAGCATTGTGATCACTGATGCATATGAGTCATACTGGAGGAGAAAGAAAAAAACAGTTGAGACCTACTTACCTATAAAATGTATTTCATACACTTAAGAATTCTCCTATGTAAATGTTTGTTTGTACGTGGATCTTTAATGTTTTACTCTGTGATATTAAAGGTCAAAATAAACCTCTGCTTGGGGCGCCTGGGTAGCTCAGCCAGTTAAGCTGTCCAACTTCAGCTCACGTCGTGACCTCCCGGTTCACGAGTTCGAGTCCCGCGTCGGGCTCTGTGCTGACAGCTCAGAGCCTGGAGCCTGCTTCGGATTCTGTGTCTCCCTCTCTCTGCCCCTCCCCTGCTCATGTTCTGTCTGTCTCTCTCTCAAAAATAAATAAACATTGAAAAATAATAATAATAATAAACATCTGCTTTATCTAAATATCTATTCTAGATTATTAACACATTTCCCTAATCCAGTTACCAGTACTATGTTTTAAGTAAAAGACTATAAAATTCAGCTGTACCCACCTGGCCCCTTAACACTTAAGGCTTCCACAAACTCTATAGACACCCTGATGCATGCCCTGCTGCTCTGGTCCTCTGGAAGAGGTTTTCACTGAGCGATGCTCTAGAACATAAACGCCTCCGTCTGTATTCACATCTCCCGTACATCACCCAAACCAAAAGACGGAAGGGGTAAGATTAGGGGGAGAGGACAGGGAAGTCATTAGTAAAGCAAATAGAAAAGAAAGAATGGATGGATTTCAAGGGTTGAGAGAACTACTTAATTAGTTATAATAAGCTAGAGGTTAACACTGGACTACTTGTATGGTCAGAAAAAAAAATCCCATGAAATTGGTTATGTACATAATTTCAAAATTCCAAACCAAAGTAATGAACTTCTCAAAATCTGATTTTCCTTTCCATGATCCTTAGTTATACATCAATAGAACGTTTCAAAATTGCTTTTTTTTTTTTATTCAGCCATATCACATAGTACTCAGAAGTACATCTTTACACAATAAGTGAAAACTCTCAGGACACACTTAACAGCAAATAACATAATTATTAAAAAGAAAGATATAATAGAAAATAGCATACAAGTTAAGAGGAATGAACATGCAATGGGAACCGGTCAACTGAAGCTATTCATTGCAAAAGACCCACACATATTGTAATCCTTTCTCTAGGATGATAACCAAGCAAATTCTAAGGAGCCAGCTAAACGTCAACTTATTATAAAGCCACATAATAAGAAAATCTGTGTAAGAAAAATAACAGTAGCCACCTCTCTAATAATAAGATAGATAAGAAGGATTGGTGGAAATTTGAAGAATTAGCTAAATAATTTAGGGTAGAACATTAAGGTAATTTTTAAGACAATAGTATTTTTTTTTAATTTCCCAAATTACAGCGAATGTTGAAAACTTGCAGAATAGGGGCGCCTGGATGCCTCAGTAGATTAAGCGTCCAACTTCAGCTCAGGCCATGATCTAATGGTTTGTGAGTTTGAGCCCTGCATCAGGCTCTGTGCTCACAGCTCAGAGCCTGGAGCCTGCTTCAGATTCTGTGTCTCCTTCGCCCTCTGCCCCTCCCCTGCTCACACTCTGTCTCTCTCTCTCTCTCTCTCTCTCTCTCTCAAAAATAAATTAAAACATTTTTTAAACACTTGCAGAATAGCTATTTTAATATGGACAGCTTCACTGATTCAGAGGGACTTCAATACACTCAAATACAAGTAGAAATAATCCAGTATTTTGATAAGGGGGATAAAGATGAGCTTCTAAAAACTCAACAGTAAACTGCCAACACAAAGTAGCTTAACCTATGCAATTCAGAGAGGAAACAGTCTTCTAAAAACTAGGCTTCAGACTTTGAACACGTACCAGTTATCTACTTGATAGTCTATTCGATCTCCTTTCCCACTCTTTTTGACTATTAATTCTGTGCAATACCCTCTTGTTATTTTCCTAGGGTAGCTTCATCCACCTAGTATTAGTATAAACATGCGTAATGAATAAAAGACATTTTTAAAAGTAGCAGGAACTAAACAACTGGCAAAGTTGCTTTAAGAAAATCATCGCTGAACCCAACCTAAGCAGCTTTTTAACAGCCTCTCGTTTGGGAGTGCACACACGGCTTCTTTCAGCTCAGAGCTACCACTGCATTTACCTTCAACTAGTAGCTAGCTAAAGAACTTCTAAGTCGTATACGGTCAAAACAGGAGTCCGAGGTGGTACTTCCTGATATGCGAGGGTAACCTTACTCTAAATAAATTATTTTAAATCGTGACAAACAACAAACAAAAACATTGCAACGACTGTGTTACAACCTAAAGAGACATATTATAACTCCTGGTTGATCTGCAATTTTAAATAGCATTTCAGATTCTTTATGAATAAAGTTGGAATCTACAATGCAGTATGGAAGAGAAATCTACAACCAGAGAAGGTGTAAATAACATCAAATCCTCTAAGGGATGGATATATCCTTATAGAAGATTACTTCTGATTTTCTTGGACTCACTCCAATTCAAGTATTGTAATAGTAAACAAAAATTTTAATTATCTATACCTAAGAGATGTGAGCAATAGCAACATACTTTAGAAAAAGGGAAGAGATTATTTAGTGGAGAAAATGCTAGAGTTAGCATAAAAAAATTCTGAGATCAATTTAACAGAACTGGCCAAGGATCTAATTAAAATTGTTTATAAATTATACATTTCAAAAGTAAAATGTGTTCCTTACATTATGACCAGATATGATAAATATTTTAATGCCTTCCAAAGCTAGACATAATTATTACATTAATGTCACTGCATATTAACGTTTATCTTTAAAAAATCTGTACTCCTATGTGTTAACATCTGAAAAGGGAGATGAAGAGAAACATCAGACATAAATTGCTTTTGCACACATCTAAAAAAATAAGTTATTTAGAAAGGACATCACTACTAAATTAATAGTTCCTATTAGCTTTACATTTGTTTACCTCATCTTCCAGCAATCAGTTAACTAATAATATTACTGAGTACCTACCATGTACAAGGCACAGTGCTAGGTGCTATTTTGTACAGATCACAAAACTATCACACAAAAAAACCCTAGGAAACATCATTTGATGTTGTTTCTATGCTAAAAAGAATAATTCAAGTCATAGGAATAGATTAAAAACTAATACAGTAGTAGAAAACTGGAAAATATAGAAATGATATATAGGACGATGTTAAAATCTAAAATTATGTACTCTGGTGCTATTCTTCACACAATCAGAGAAATACTGTCGTGGGTTCTTTCAAAATCAATATTATCTGCTCATAATGATAAATACAATTATTTCACCCGCCAGGTACAAAAGATAGAAACTCAACTTATTTCTTCAGCTACACAGAGCAGGTGATGGCTTGCTTCAACAAACCTCTTAAACCATGGGGGAGATCAATACTCGGATTATACTGGAAGGGGAAAAACATACACTAGCACTCACAAGTAGCTAGTATCAAAAGAGGCCCATTAGAAATGAATCATAGGAAGAGATTAGAAAATAAATTTCACAGAAAAGGGTGATAGAAAGTTATGGTAAAAGAAAAACATGAACTGGGAATGAGGATACATTAGATATAGAAGGAATAAGGATGAGTGATATTTTCTAGTATGGTTTTTAATTCTATAAATGTAGTAGCTGCACACACGCACAAAAAATATTTAGTAATTATTTTAAAAAACATAGTGGCCCTTAAAACCACACATCTGCAATTTGCTAAGTCTTAACAGCCATTATTCTCAGCCTATCTAAGCAAATGCCAGTATATCTCATATGCTCAGCCTATCTAAGCAAATGCCAGTATACATCCTAAAACACGGTCACGTGAGCCACAAATATTTATTGTTTTGATTAAGAAAAACCAAATACTCATTAGTTACCCACACTAATAAATGTACCAAAATTATCCTTTTAATTTTCTCAAAGCAAAAAACCACTCAGATCTTCTTTATCATTTCAAAACTAAACTAAATCATGCAGATGCACGAAGAGCTGACCCTGAGCAGCACGCAGAACTTCTGTAATTAAAAAGGGACTCGCACTCATTTCATACTCCTTCATATAATGTCTTTCTTATGGCCAACGGCACGTGTATCTGGAGAAAGTCCAGCCAGAGGGAGAAACCCTCCCTGACCAAGAAGCAGACCAAAGTGAACCTGTGACCTTCAAACCATAATGCTGATTTAATCAACAATTATGTAAGTCCATTCAATTCTAAGGAGTTTACGCATATCCCAAGTAATCTGGAATTTCATAAAAAGCATACTACACACACATGACACGGGGAAAAATGCTTATAACGTCTCTAAGGCTATTGTGAGCTAAAATGAATACCAACAAATAAATCAGTTACTATTATTTAGCACACAGGACTAAAAAAGAGACACCTACACAGTAGTTAAATAAAATGACTATGTGGGTATAAACCATTTGTTAATTGTGGGTGTAACTGGACGCTTCTCTCCTAAGTATTTCCTAGTGTCTTTTAATAGCCCCTTGACACAGATCTTAAATGGTCCTATTGTTTACTGGAAACTTCATTTGATAATCTTTGAATAATCATTTGAGGATTATAACGTCTGCCTATTTGAATCTCATTACTGAAAAAAATACCTGTTCTTCTGCTCTTGCTGCAATAACTGAGCGGCTATTTTCCTCAAATCAGTTACTTCCTTCAAATCATCATCCTCTTCCTCTGCAAGTAACTGTTCTTTCCCAAGTCTGAAAGGTGACACAAACATGGTTATCCAGAAAGTAAGGCAGATGACATTTTATGCCAGCTTCCAGAAGCAGAAACCGTTTGTTCGTTTTTAATATCAACTGAAAGCTAAAATCCTAATGTCCTTGTACTTGAAACATTAAAACAAGAAATAAGGAATATTTAAGGAATATAAAAACATACCTAACCTCTAGTCAATAGGAAATGTGTCATACTGGTGATATTAATAAATGGCTAACAAAGTAAACTGTATTACCGTTTTGTAATTTCTGAAATGTATAATTTAACAACGCATACTCCTCAGTCTTGAGTGTAATAAGAACTCCAGAGCCCTATATGCCTGTCTTTATAAATATCAAATGTTATCAGTTTATCAGTTTATTCATCGTGACGTTAAAAGTCTCTATGTAAGATGTTTAAGTAGAGGAAGTGCAAAACAGGTCCAAGTAAGACTGGCGAATTTGCAGGAAAATGCTCATTAAAATACATAATTTTTAATCAAAGAGAACAAAGGAATTTTTAAATAAGTTCTCCAAACTCCAGTGATTTTATCCCAAAGGTATTTCATTTACAACGCAGTATCAAACCCTAAGACTCCGTATCTTCACCATATCTTGTATGCCACTGTGACCCTCAAGTTTAGGCAAAGATCTTCAGGAGATAAAGTGAGAAAGTAAGAGAAGAATGACATATAAAGAGTGTAAGACAAAGCAATGTACCTCCTTATGGGGTACCAGAGATGATTAATTCAAGATTGCTTAAAAAGTTACCAATGAGGTCATTTGGAGGAAGCACAATGGACAGAAAAGAGAAAAGCCTGGAGATCAGAAACAGCTAGGGTCACACCATAGGTTCTAGTGGATGCCATCTAAGTGGTTCTAGGCAAGAAACTTTAGAGTCTCCCAAGCTTCATCTTCCTCATCTGTAAAAATGGGGATAGCATTAACCCTGCAAGATTTAGTGAAGATTAAGTAAGAAACATGAGGGGCACCTGGCTGGCTCAGCTGGGAGAGCACGAAACTCTTGATCTCAGGGCCATGAGTTTGAGTCCCATGTTGGGTTAAATAAATAAAACTTAAAAAACTATATAATAATCTTTGGGACACCTGGCCGGCTCAGTTGCAAGAGCACGCAACTCTTGATCTCAGGGTCATGAGTTCGAGGCCCACACTGGGTATAGAGATTACTAAAACAAAATAAAAATCTTTAAAAATAAATAAATAAGAAACACGGGAAAGCACACAGCACAGATCCTGGTACATGGTAGGTATACGACAAATGTTCCTTCCTTCCTTCCTTCCTTCCTTCCTTCCTTCCTTCCTTCCTTCCTTCAGCTGTATAGCAACTTTAAGGAGTGACTGAATGTGGCAGGTCACACTCCATGATTTCCTAAGATGATACAGAAAAGATCTCAAGTGCATTATTTTCATAAAACAGAAGTAAATACCCTTAAAATTACTATAACCAGTCTGATGAAATGGAAAGTGTAGTAGACAAAGAGTTGAAACATCTCAGTTCCAGACATTTGAAACTCCAGGTCTATATCCTTATTGGCCAAATGATGCAAAAAAAAAAAAATCATTTATTTTCAAGAGTTGCTTAATAGCTCAAATGAAGCAATGAATGTGAAGGTACAGTCGTCCTCGGTAATAATAGAATTATTACACTTCTTAGCCAGGGTGGTGGGGGGATGTATATACTACACTGAGCTTAAATGCTTACTATCCTCTTCAGTTTAATTGAGGAATGCAGACAAATGTTTCGTGTATAAGTTACATTTCAACTGGAGGATTCGTGTATGCTTACCTTTTTTCATCTCCCAATTCTTCATTTTTCTGAGATTTCTCAGGACCTTTTTCTTTTCCCTTACATAAAAGAAAGTTACCATTTTAAATCTGTGTGGTGTACTTTTGTGAGATAAAGGAGAGTATGTTATTAATATTTGTTCAAAGTTTTCTTTACCTTAAGGAAAGAGACATATGATCCAATATGTGCATCTCCTTGTTCAAGAACTGCTACATCTTCTGTGTTGGGATCAATAAAATCATACACCTCCTGGTCTAAGTATAGATTAGTAATTATTAGAAAATATAAATAGTAAGCAGTATGCTTTCATACTGTAGTGTTTAGAATAAAAGTATATTTTTTCAATAAAAGAGGTGGCCAAAGACATTGTAATTTTTCGAAATGCATTTTTGATTAAGGGCAATATACATGAAATAAAAATAGGGGTGCCTGGGTGGCTCAGTCAGTTGAACATCCGACTTCAGTTTGGGTCATGATCTTGAGGTCCGTGAGTTTGAGCCCCACGTCGGGCTCTGTGCTGATAGCTCAGAGCCTGGACCTGCTTCAGATTCTGTGTGTGTGTGTGTGTGTGTGTGTGTGTGTCTCTCTCTCTGCCCCTCCCCCACTTACGCGCACATGCTCTCTCTCTCCCTCTCTCTCTCAAAAACAAATAAACATTAAAAAAAATTAAAATAAAATAGCAGGCACCCATATGAATTACCTTTCTGAGAATCAGGTTTGCTTCCAATTGAGTGACTGTCATTTCTTAATGTCTGTTCTCTATTTGACTCGGAGACTTGAGAGTGAAGGCTGATTGTGTCGTCATCTGATGGCTGAAAGGAATAAGCACAAAGTACAAATGAGGCACTTGAAACATAGAATAAGGATTAGGTTATTTTAATTTCACATAAGACGCGTAGAGTATCTGCTTTACATCTCCAGTTCTCAAACCAAAAATTAGTATGTTAAGCTTTCCTGTTCTGCTTCTAAAAATGTGCATGTCCTTTTTTCATCTGAAGTCATGAAATGCAATAATGATTGTATTTTTAAGCAAAATAAATCAAGTGTGCACAAGTGTCTATGTATTTCAAAACTCTAACAAAATTTACAAATAAAATAGATTAGCAATAAAAAAGACTCACTTCAGTTGTAGATAACCGTTTCTCTCCATTATCACTTCCAATCCCAGAGTCAGGGCCATGATTTTTATTTGGATAAAAATCTTCCATACTATGGAAATAGAAATTCTAAGGACAATTAGGGTTTTCTTCTTAAATCAATACAGACTTGACCTAAAATGTCCCTAGATAATACAGAATATATACTCTTGATGTTTAACATCCTTAAGGACACGAAGGGAAAGTATCAGAAACCATCTGATAAAATATTTTATTCATATCCCTCATGTAATATTTTCCCTTCATGTGCTCTGTTGTAAAGTGTCAATTGTTAACAATAAACTATTACTTCTCCTGAGAGATTCAGAAAAGCAGAGTCCTGCTAAAAAATACTCTTAATGAAAGCCCTTTCTATTTTTCTCATTGCTTTAACAAATTTTACCATAGAACACTGAAATATGTTTTTAACTTCATAGTTTCTTCTTCATTAGCTGTAAAAATACGCTTTCGCTTTATAAATAATGCCCATCCGATAATTAAGAGAAAATGCAAAAAAAAAAAAAAAAGCATGCAAAGCACTGAATAAACAATTGTTTTGGCAGAGCTGTCCTTGAAAATTTCGTAATTACACAACACAACAGTATGCCACCCAGGTTGCAAGGTATTTTTCGCTTTAATTTGCAAATTTACATACGCGCAACCTTGCATACACTCCATACGGACCATTTATTATGTGCCAGGAATTAAGCTAAGTGCTTTAAAGACAATACCTCACACACGCCTTGTAAAAACTCTAGCAGGTTGGTGGTGCAGTCTCACTCTGCAAATGAGAAAACTGAGGCCAGGAGGGATTGAACAACTTTTCCATGACACGCAATTTGCAAATGGCGGCTTAAATGTGATCCCAAGATTATCTAACACTGAAGTCTCTGATCTTAATCACGATGCTCTTATTTCTTCCCCAAATGCCGATCCGTACACTTTCCAGGAATGTATCAATATAGGTGCGCCGCCTCCTCCCCTCCGTACGCAGAAGGCCGGGCGGGGCCCGCGCGACGCCCCGCCCACTCCCCCCCTCCCCCACCCATCATCAAGCCGTGACGTCGTCAGGAAGCGCGCTCGTGAGCCACGAGGCAGACCGAGCGACCGCGCGCCGGGAGGAGGGGGCTGAACGCCGGGAGGTCGCATAGAGAGAACGAGCGAGCGCCCGCGCGCGTGACCCGTGTGGCGTGAGGCGTGAGGGGAAGCCGCTGCCTGCCCCCTTCGCCTTCCCTTCTCTCCTGTTCCCTGCGACCGTGACCGCGACCGCGGAGCAGCACCATGTGGGCGCCGGCGGCCGAACTCGGTAAAAAGCTCAACTCCAACCACGACGGGTCCAGCGAGACCGCAGAAAAAGAACAGCAAGAAGCGATTGAACATATAGATGAAATACAGAGTGAAATCGACATACTTAATGAACAAGCCAGCAAGGAGATCCTGAAAATCGAAGAGAAATACAACAAACTCTGCCAACCGTTTTTTCAGAAGAGGTCAGAAGTGATCGCTAAAATCCCAAATTTTTGGGTAACAACATTCGTCAACCATCCACAAGTGTCTGCGCTGCTTGGGGAGGAGGATGAAGCGGCGCTGCATTATCTGACAAGAGTTGAAGTGGCAGAATTTGAAGATACCCAGTCAGGTTACAAAATAGATTTATATTTTGATGAAAACCCTTACTTCGAAAATAAAGTTCTCTCCAAGGAATTTCACGTGAATGAGAGTGGTGACGCATCTTTGAAGTCCACCGAAATCATATGGAAATCTGGAAAGGATCTGATGAAACGTTCAAGTCAGGCACCGGACACGGGCAGCAGGAAGAGAAAGTATGAAGAACCTGAGAGCTTTTTCGCCTGGTTCACTAACCATCCTGATGCAGACGTGGATGAGTTAGGCGAGCTCATCAAAGATGATATTTGGCCAAATCCACTGCAGTACTACTTGCTTCCTGATACAGATGATGAAGAATTAGAAGACGAAGAAGAAGAGGAAGAAGAAGAAGAGGAAGAGGAAAAAGAAGAAAAAGGGGAAGGAGAAGAAGAGAAGAAGGAAGAGGAAGAAGAAGGTGAAGATGATGACAAGGGGGAGAAAGGCGAGCCGGATGGGGAGAAAGGCGAGCCGGATGACGACAAAGGTGACTAATGGAACGCGGATGGATGCCAACCTTCCTTTTTCAGTTTTCTCCAGTCTCTGGGAGCAACTTGCAGTCTTCCCCACCCCCACCCCCCCCACCCCCGCCCTTCTCCTCCTCTTGTGCTCATTTGCCCTGTTTTTTGTGTACTTCATTTTTTTTAAAAATGTTTGTTTGTTTTTCAGAGAGAGAGCCAGAGACACACGCAGCGTGAGAGCCACAGGTGGAGAGAGGGGGAGACGCAGCACCCGAAGCAGGCTCCAGTCTCCAAGCTGTCCGCGCAGAGCCGGATGCGGGGCTCCAACCCACAAACCGTGAGATCACGACCCGAGCCCAAGTTGGACTGAGCCACACAGGCGCCCCTCGTTTGCCTTATGTTTTGAAGTCTCTTTTCTCTCCCTTTATGCCATGGTTCTCTACTTATTGGGGGGGGGGGGAGGGGGAATACGTTGAGCAGAATACACTGGGAAAAGAATCTCTACCCCTTTCTGTTCCAAATTCATTTTTATCCCTTTAAAAATTTCGTCTCAACAAAAACTTTATGGAATCAGCACTGCCATGTTCTGTGGGGAAAAAAGGGGAAAAAAAAGACAAACGTTCTGCTCCCTTAGCTCTGCTGGAAGCTGGAGGGTGTTTAGGCCCCTGTGTAGTAGTGCATAGAATTCTAGCTGTTTCCCTCCTTTCTCTGTATACTGGGCTCAGAGAGTAGTACACTGTGTCTCTGAATATGGACAGTTAGCATTTACCACCGTTATCTGTCTGCTTTCTCTTGTTTAAAAAAAAAAAGAAAACTTTAAAAAATAGGATTAGAGAAGGTGAGCAAAGGGTGAGATGTTTGGGTGGGTTGAGCGGGCACTTTGACCACATGGCTTCTGCTCTGGCAGGTTTAGAATTGTGATGTTTAACAGACATCCTTGCAGCTGAAGATGACACTCTTACAACAAAATTCTCTCCTGATGATGATTTGAGCCCTGCCACTTGCCAGGAGAGTCGGCAGAACCTGTAGGATCTTATTTAGAATTGACATTCTCTTGGAATTTTGTTCTTGTTTATTTTTAAATATCTTTTTCTCTCATTGGAAAGATGATGCTCAGTTTTAAACGTTAAACGTGTACAAGTTGCTTTGTTACAATAAAACTAAATTTCTACAAAAAGGATTTGATGCTTTTCTCTCAGAACAGATGTATTTCATTATGACTTTCCAAGTTTGAGTCATATAATGTATTGTCAAACTTGGTCACCCTGACTCCGTATTTTTTGACATGCACTTTGCCGGGTGACCTCAGGGCTTGTGTGGACTGAGAAAGGGATTTGAATTAATGGGTACGATTTGCCATCAGCTTCTGAAATCTTCCACCTCAGTTGGGGTACCAGATTGCTCAAAAGTCAGTTCTGATTATGCTGTGCCCTTGATTTGTATCCCAAATTGGCGTTTTTAAAAATGGGCCTTTATTTACCTGGATATAATCACAGTGCCTGCCACCGCGGTCAGACAGACCTGGTGCTCTAATGCCGAATTACACGAAGGGCGGTTGCTGGCCTGTCTTCATTGGCACTATGAGATGTGGCCGAGAAGACAGACTCTCAAGAGAAGTCTGTGCTGGTGGTGAACTCAGGAGTACTTTCGTCTCAAAGTACTAGCTATTTCGCGCACAGCTCTCAAGCGAGGCCTGTCTGTGTGAATCTGGGTAAGAATGACCGGCTCGGCTCCGCTAAATGCCATTGTGCGCAGACTAACATTTTGGGAAGCTACCTAATGCATAAGCTTTTTCATGCTGTAAAGGATGATAGCTAAAATTAAATGCCACTTAACTTTTTCAGAGAGGAATTCGTGGAGAGCCAGGTCAAATTCAAAGTTTTCTGATGCATGAAACTTTATAAATGGAACGATTCCATCGATAGGCAAAGGGTAATGAAAACCTGTCTAGATGGATAGCACGTATAATTTCTGCACAGGTCATGTTTAGTAAGTACTACATCAGTGTATACGGGTCAGGAATCTTGCTCCAATAAAGGAACATAAAGATTTAAAACTATATATGTATAAAAAATTAAATAAACTCAGGTGAGCAATTACCAAGTGTCAGACACTATGCTGAATGCCTGAAAAGATAGGAGATGAATTAAACAAATGTTTGGCCTCAAAGGGCTCTCAGCCCAGAGGAGAAGTGTGTTTATATATTTTGAAGACTATGACAAAGGTAAATATATCAAGTAACATGAGAAAAGAGTGATCAATTAATTCTCCTTGGTAAGGTTAGGAAGGGCCTCACCCAAGAAAGTGGCTTTGGAGCTTAGTCTAGAAGGATGAAGAGAGGCAATAATTGCTAGCATTTATGGAGTGTCCTTATTAGCTACTGTGCCAGGTACACATCGTATTTTATTTATAATCCTTACATTCTGCAATTCATGCATCATTTCTTTTCATAAATGAGAACAGAACTTCTAAAAGTTACCCTCCCAGGGGGGAAAAACAGAACCCTTACTGAATATCATGTCTTGAACTAGTTGCCGAGTACACATTTAATTCTCACAACAAGCTTTTGAAGTGGGTATTGTTAACATTTTAAACAAAGAAATAGGCTCAGAGACAGTAAACAACTTATGCAGGCAAAAGAAGAATTAAGAGGTTAAACCATGATTAGAAGCAAAATCCACCTGACGCCACTGCACAATAATACATCCGTGTACTATACTAAAATCTATGCGTATCTGTGATAGTTGACAATGATAACAATAAGCTATTAGTTGAGGAACTGTTACGGGTAAGGCGTGTTAAGTGCTCTATATACATTATTTAATTTAATCCCGACAGCATCCATACGATTATTTCCCTTTTTACAAATGTAAGAACACTGAGGACTACAGACATTATGACACAAGGACATGAAGTTATCAAGAGTCAGAGAAGGGCTTCACGGGTATATTATGCCTGACTGCAAAAGTTGATATACCTAACCACTGTAATGCTTATCTATGTAGAATAAATACTTTACAAAATCGCCAAGGCACAGAAGGCTATTCTAGGTAGTAAGAATCAAAGAGACAAAAGCATAAGCATAGAGGTGGAAAGTGCACACAGGAATTTTCTAAGTAGTTCAAAACAGCCTGTGAGTAGAAAATTAGCACGCCTAAGAGTCGCTTCATAAGTAGATTCAATTGACTTGTACTATCCTATATAGTAGCCACTAACCATCATATGGCTGTTGAGCACTGGACATATGGCTAGTCTAAACTCAAACGTGCTATAAATGAAAAACACACACCAGATTTCAATGATGTAACAGAAAAAGAATGAAAAACCTTACATTTTTTATAGGGATTACATGTTGAAACATGTAATTACGGGTTTTGGATATCCTGGGTTCAGTAACATTAAAATTAATTTCACCTGTTTCAGTTTTACTTTTTTTTATGTGTATTTATCTTGAGAGAGAGAGAGAGAGAGAGAGAGAGAGAGTCAGACAGAGAGAGACAGAGGGGGAGAGAGAATCCCAAGAGGGGCTGGATCTCACAAACCGTGAGATCACGACCTGAGCCGAAATCAAGAGTCGGACGCTTAACTGACTGAGCCTACCCAGGCGCCCCATTTTTGCTTTTTTTTTTTTTTTAATGGATTACAAGAAAATGTAAAATTACACATGTGGCTTATATTCCACTTTTATTGGACACCAGTGCTAGAGACCATCTCTAAAATATATCTCCGTTCTTTCCACTCCTTTTCATCTCCGCCGCACCCACCCTATTCCAGACCCCTTGATCTCTTGGCAGTACTTCAACAACCTAACTAGTCCCTGTGCTTCTACGTTTGTTTACTTCCAATCTACGCTCCTTTCAAAAGCCAAAATAGCTGTTTAAATATAAACCAGATCATGTTATTCCGCGGCTCATAACTGTCTGCTGACTTCCCACTGCACTGTAAGTAAAATTCAAACTCTGCACACCACAGCCCCCAAAGCCCCCACGTGACTTGAGGCCTGACTACTTCTCCAAAATCAACTTGGACGTCTTTTTCTTCAGCCACTCTGCTCCGACCGTGCTGGCCTTTCAGTTTCTTTAACACACCAGGTTTCTTCCTAACTTCGGGTCTTAGCGCATGTCGTTCTTTCTGCCTGAAATGTTCCTCCCTTAGTCTTTACGCAGCTAGCTTTTCTCCTTTCAAGTCTTGACTTAAAACCTCACCTTCCCAAAGCGACATTCCCTGACCACACTCCTGAAACATGTTCCTCTCCTTTGTAGCCCTTGCCACAATTTGAAGTCGTATGTGTGCATGTGTATTAAGGTTTCTTTGCTTCATTTGCTGGCTGGCTCCTTCTCCACTAGACTGTGGGCTCCATGAGGGCCGACACCAAGGTACAGGCCATTCAACAAAACATACCCTGAACCTGCCAGCAGGCATCTGACTGCTATTTGGTGTTTGTTTCAACTGATATTGGTACAATAAACAAATGATTAATATAATCAATGTCACTACTAAAGGAAATTCATTTTTACATAAACGTAAAGCAAACTAATAGAGATCACAATACGAATAAAGCCTAATTTTTATAGAACTGTTTGGTTTATTATCACTCATAATATTAAACAGAATAATCTTTAGGAATTAAATATAACGTGTAAATATTTAATTCTACTGAGGCAACAGAAATATTCTAGAAAACATCCCATTTGGGAATTCAAAAACACTACTTAATATACTGCCATTCCAATTACTCTAAACTTTGTCACAAATAAAATGACAAACCTTTAAACATTTCAGGCAGGAGTGTAGTCTCCCTTTCTGCAGTCTCACCCCATTCCACATTATTTCCCATACTACTTGGTGGAATTGTATTTTCATAAAATCTTTCAGACATCCCGAAAGGATGAATCAAAAACAGATAGTCAAATCTACCATTTCAAAATCTCACGAGGAGATAAACACCAACGTCGTACAGAATATCAGTGATAAGTCATCTTTAATCCAGACGTAAAGAATATGAAGAAAAGGAGAAAGGTACCCTAAAATGTCTCACCCCCAAATCAAATTCTACTAGTTATTACAATACTAGTTAGTACAATAGAGGGATTATCATAATAAATTAACAGTTGCCAAGGGCTACGAAATTAGTGTTTCTGTAATATAAAGTCAAACATTTACATTTTGCTACCAAAATACTAGTAATACTTAGTTTTTTGAGAAAATCCCAAATTTATTCTAGTATCACAGAATTCTATGATGGTGATATTTCACTTCAGTCAATTGTTGATTTTAATCCTGGGCCAATCAACCTAAATATATTCAGTACACTCAAGATGAATCTGTATCTTTTACCTACAGAGAAGACAGCAATCATGAAATGAGACTGTATGAATATTAAGAATATTACATTACCTGTCTGTGAGAGGCTGGGAGGGCATCCTTTTACTCAGCGAGGGAAGATCCAGAGAATCTGGTTTCTTATCCATTCTGCAACATGCTTGGATATTTAAGTATTTAAATATGTGTACTTTACCCTTTAAACATATCTGTCAATAAATAATTGAGAAAGTAGATTTAGTTATATAGGCCCAAATATTAATGTCACCTACCAATTTATTTATATATATATATATATATATATATATATATATATATATATATATTTTAAGTTTATTTACTTTGAGAGAGACAGAATACGAGAGGAGGCGGCACAGAGAGAGAGACAAAGTGGGAAGACAGATAATCCCTAGCTGGCTCCACAGGGTCAGCACAGAGCCTGACGTGGGGCTCGAACTAACCAAACTGAGAGATCATGACCTGAGCTGAAATCAAGAGTTGGACATTTAACCAACTGAGCCACCCAGGTGCCCCTATTTATATATTTTAATAATCTTAAATTATGCTGAAACATCACAATCACAATAGAAACTTTACATATCTGAATCATTTGTACTTCTGACAGTTTATGAAAACATCTAACAATACCAACTAAAAGTCTACTGCCATTTATAAGTTAATTTTTCTGTACGTGACTAAAGTTTTCTTGCTAAAAGTACAACAAACCACTAAATAATATAAAATCTATAATTCACGAAAGTTGCTTATTTTATTTTATTTTATTAATGTTTATTTTGAGAGAGAGAGAGAGAGAGAGAGAGAGAGAGCGGGGAAGGGGCAGAGAGAGACAGAGACACAGAATCCAAAGCAGGCTCTAGGCTCCAAGCTGTCAGCACAGAGCCGATGCAGGACTCAAACTCAAACCTCGAGATCATGACCCGAGCCGAAGTTGGATGCTTCACCGACTGAGCCAGGCGCCCCTCACAAAAGTTGTTTTTATTAGAAAAAAGTGAGAAGAAATATATTCACTGTAGTGATGAGAACAGAAAAAAAATAATAATAACCCATGTAATTCTTTAAAATAATCTTATCAGAACCACAAAGTTGTTTGGTCCAAACACTGGAATAAAGTTAATCAAAATAATATAGGAAAAATGAATTTGTTGAAAGGTGTGATAGCAGGCCAGTTAGAGTTAAATAATTTTTCAAATGGTCAATTCAACTAAAATATTGTCCTGAAAAGTTACTTTCATTGGTGGTGGAGAAGAGGAATAATGAGGGCTAAAATACTATGTGAAAGAAAGTATTTTACATAAAAAAGACAATGAGCAGTAAGAAAATGGTAAGTTAACTTCAGTCACCATGAATAATATCAAATAAATATTTCTCAAAAACTGTAATCATGGGGTGCCTGGCTGGTCAGTCAGTAAAGCGTGCCACTCTTGATCTCGGGGTCCTGAGTTCAAGCCCCACATTGTGTAGAGAGCTTACTTTAAAAAAATTTTTAGAGGAGCCTGGGTGGCTCAGTCAGTTAAGCCTCCAACCCTTCGTTTCCGCTCAGGTCATGATCCCATGGTTTATGAGTACGAGCCCCACATTTGGATCTGCGCTGTTGGCGTGGAGCCTGTTTGGGTTTCTCTCACTCTGCCCCTCCTCCTCTCCTGTGCGTTGTCTCTCTCTCTCTCTCTCTCTCTCTCACACACACACACACACACACACACATACACACACACACACATTTTAAAAAATGAAGACAAAAAATAAAAACAGTTTTTTATAACTTATTCAAAAAGGTTTTGGAAGGACTGGCTGGCTCAGTCGGTGGAGCATGGGACTCTTGATCTCGGGGTTGTGAGATCAAGCCCCACATCGGGTGTAGAGATTACTTAGAAAGTGAAATCTTAAAAACCATGCTTTGTTTTATGGATGGTCTTACATAACCTACAAACATGTAAAAAATAATCAACAAAGAAAACAGTAAGAAACAAACAAAAAAAAAACCAGTAAGAAAAGTACATGAAACAGTAATTATCATTCCAGGCATAAAGAATGTTTCTTAGATAATTGTAACAGATACAAGACCTGACCACTGAAAAACTTCATTTAAAAGGAGAAACTCTGAGCTATTAGAATATAAATAATTACCAATTAAAATATATCCCATTATCTGTATAAACCAAAAAACAATCATCTTTCATTACCAAATTAAATACCGGTGAATTCTTTTCTTCCGTAAATTTTTTATTGCAGTAATTCACATACATAATTTAAAATCAAAGAGAATTACAAAAGTGGTAACGAAAAATTAATCCCCCATTTCACTCCTTTCAATCTCCAAGACTTAGTCCCCACATACCAACTCTTTCGAGCGGTTTTCTGCTATTTACCTTCATATATATCAGTAATATGGTTCTGTTTTACTTCTTAGCTATATATGTTATTTATTGAGGTCTTACTAAGGAAAATGAGGACTCAGATTTCTTACATTACCACTGCCCACCACTATCACATATCATCACCGCCACCATACCATCCTCCCATCTTCAATCCCCATCAATTTATTTCCTCCTTCAGAAGTATAGCCTAGTGGTTAGAGCACAGACCCTGCAGTCAGACTGCCTTGCTTTGGAACCAGCTGTACCCACGCTAGCTATGTGGCATTGAATAAGTAAGTCCCGTAACTTCTATGCTTCTGTTTCCTCATATATAAAATGAGATATAATAGTACCTGTTTTACAGGGTTACTGTAAGAATCAAATAATTTAGTGCATGTAAAGCATTTCGATAGTGCCTGGAACACAGTAAGCACTAGAAATATCTCTGCTATTATTACTCCTATGTCACAATCTCTCATTAAATCAAAATACAGTATTATGACAAGAAAATATTCTGCTGAGGCCAAGAGTGATACACATTTGGCTGCTGAGTTATGGAAGAGAATCTGAGAGAATCTACCTACGCCGTAGAATAAACCCCAGGCTTTTGCTAAGGCAAGTGAGGGCTAGGCATGCGACTACAGAGCTAAGGGCAAGAATCCGAGGGTGTAAATCTTTTTTTTTTTTTTTAATTTTTTTTTTTAACGTTTATTTATTTTTGAGACAGGGAGAGACAGAGCATGAACGGGGGAGGGTCAGAGAGAGAGGGAGACACAGAATCTGAAGCAGGCTCCAGGCTCTGAGCTGTCAGCACAGAGTCCGATGCGGGGCTCGAACTCACGGACCGCGAGATCGTGACCTGAGCCGAAGTCGGCCGCTTAACCGACTGAGCCACCCAGGCGCCCCCGAGGGTGTAAATCTTAAGACCTGTAGTGTCCAATATGGCAGTCACACTAGTCACATGAAGCTATTTCATCTAAAATTAATCAAGATAAGATTAAATTTAAATTTAGGCTCCTTAGGGGGCGCCTGGGTGGCTCAGTCGGTTAAGAGTCTGGCTTTGGCTCAGGTCATGATCTCACGGTTCATGAGTTTGAGCCCCACTTCAGGCTCTGTGCTGACAGCTCAGAGCCTGGAGCCTTCTCTGGATTCTGTCTCCCTCTCTCTCTGCCCCTTCCCCGCTAGCTCGCTCTCTCTCTCTCTCTCTCTCTCTCGCCCTCTCTGAAAAATAAATAAACATTAAAAACAATTCTGGACAGCACAAATCACAGAACATTCCTGTAGCTGACAAAGTTCTGCTGGACAGCACTGCCTCAGACATTCTACAGACTTTCACAGTTCCAGTCTTTCATCCTTCTGTTCAGTTACAGCTCTCCTCCAGTACCAAGCCATTCCCAGGTCTAACACAGCAAGTAAATCAACCTTCTTCGTGCTGCCCTCTCCCATAACAGACCCAAGTTCCAGCTTTCCCCTGCGCTGCTAAGGCAGCTACTACCAGGACACCAGGCAGCCTTCATTTGAATTAGAAAAAGCATCCTCTTTGGAATGAGTGGAATGTACCTTTGTAGAAAGAAAAAGGCAACCCTTCTTCTGGAGCAGAGCGCCTGCTGGCATCTCACTGCCTTGTGCCTCCTCAGCCAGATCCTCTCGTGCCAGTGTAAGTAAAGACCCCAGTTCCCACTATTTCATCTATCTTCCATGTTCCAAAATTCTGTTGCCATCCCTCCCCTACTGCCCTCTTCCCTCTCATTCTCTGGCCTTATTATGGGTTTATATCTTGGTACATTCCTTTACTGTCATTTTAGTAGATTCCATATGGATTGAATCCTCAAACTAAAAGGCTGAATTAATTCTTTTCCACTTGTATCTTGTTCTTTCTGTTAGGATTCCATCTATCAGTGTTGAGAACGCGTTCCAATCAATCATACAACAAAAAGTCAAGTAGATACATACCCGAGTAGGATAGAGGCAGAGACCCTCCACAGTCTATGTTTTTAAAGGAACGCTGACAAACAGAATTACGCATCTGGGCATTCTAAATTCTGTGCTCCAGAAGCGAAACTAAAACTCCTACCAAAGTGAAAAAGTCACTTCGCAGAAAAACTCCTTTGGCCAAGAAGGCCTCAACAACGAATGGACTCCTAATTCTGATGCTTTCTGATTTAGCAATCTGATGGATAATTATGAAGAAAAATAGAAGGAACACGTACTGTATTTTTATTACAAACCTGTGCTGGTGGTACTTGCAATGGATTATTATCCAAAATCATTACTTGCAAATGATGCAGCTTCCTGTAACAAACTGGAATTTCGGTCACTTTATTACAGGAGAAATCCAGCTTGACTAAGGGAAGATCTCCTAATTCTGTTCAGAAATGAAAAATAATTAAATTACATTGCATATAGTTGCTCTCTTGTTCATTTCAGTAAAAAGAATGAGCATCTTACCATCTGGCAACACGTGAAGATTATTTCTTCTGATATTTAGCTCTCTAAGTGAATGTAATTTTCCCATTTGTTGGGGAAGGACCTGAATCTCATTGCAGCTGATATCCTAAGGAAAGTAAGAAAATAAAACGATAACAAACTAACTGAGAAATACAGACATATTTCCATTTTCTTTTTTTTTTTTAATTTTTTTTTTTCAACATTTATTTATTTTTGGGACAGAGAGAGACAGAGCATGAACGGGGGAGGGGCAGAGAGAGAGGGAGATACAGAATCGGAAACAGGCTCCAGGCTCTGAGCCATCAGCCCAGAGCCGGACGCGGGGCTCGAACTCACGGAACGCGAGATCGTGACCTGGCTGAAGTCAGACGCTTAACCGACTGCGCCACCCAGGTGCCCCTGAGACATATTTCCATTTTCAAATCAAAGCACATGGCTAATAGCAAAAGCTACCTCAAATGTTGTTTCTCTGAAAATGGATTATCTGGCAGATTTCTATTAATGTTTCATCATAAAGTCAAGGTGGCACAGTTAAATTTTTCCGTGCAAAACTGTGAATAATAACTTAGGACTACATAATTCAGCCTTTTGAAAATCGCAGCTGAAGACTACTCTCACCAGCCAAAACCAGAAGTAAGGATAATCCAGGCACTCCTCATTCAGAGGTAAAATAAAAAACAACGATCAATCACTTTGATAATCTGTCAATTATGGTAGTTTTGAATTACTCTGTTGGACAGAAGCTGAGAAAGTCAAGGATTTACAGACGTGAGCTGGAGAACCAAAGGCTATGGTCAGAATCAATTTAAACCTCTTTCTCAACGGGACACAAAATATGAGGGGTTACAAGCTCAAAATCTTGTGGCTCACATCATAACGCAAAGACTTTCCAGGAGATCTGAATCAGAAATGTCTCAAGGTTAAATTAAAATGCAAGTTCCTGATTTAAAGGTAAATGACACCACTTTCCCATAACAGGAGACAGGTGAAAGTAACTGTGCTCTCCTCTTCCTCCCCTCAAAGAAAAATCTGCAGCGTGAGCTCATACAGCAATCATTCCAGACACACGGCAAATGAAATTCACATTCTTCTGCAACTTCTTCCAATTTCCAGCTTTCACTGGAAATGATATTAGCTTGAAGGGAACAGAGTGGCACATATATTCAGTTTTATCAAAAATTAAAAAGGCAAGAGGGTAAATTCTGAATACTGAAGCCACGTAGGGAAAAATCCAATAGAGCTAAGACATTGGAAAAATGTATCCCGGAACACCTGGGTGGCTCAGTTGGTCAAGTGCCTGACTCCTGATTTTGGCTCAAGTCATGATCTTACGATTCGTGAGATCAAGCCCCAAGTCAGGCTCCGTGCTGACAGCACCCGAGCCTGCTTGGGATTCTCTCTCTCTGCCCCTCCCCTGCTCACACGCTCGTGCTCTCGCTGTATTTCAAAATAAATAAATAAACTTTAAAAAAAAGAAAAAATGTACCCTACATACTTCTTTCAAACTATACCTAAGGCACCTTCATTCAACAATATCTATTCATCAAATACTATTTGCTAAACCAGGTTCTAAGTGCTGAATTTAGATTGTCTCATGGAGAAGCTGGTATTTGAGCAGTCTTGTCAGAGCTGAAAGTATGAGCCATGCCAATATATAAGAAAGGCAAAAAAGAAGGAACTTAAGGAAAAAAAGAAGGAACAATAAATGTAAAAAGGCTCGTGAGCAAAACATGCCTGACTTGTACTAAAAAACAGTAAGAAATTCAGTGTCACTAGAAGAAAGCGGGCAAGCAGGAGACTAAACTGGGGGGAGGGGTACAACTTAGGCCTTTACTCGGAGAGGTGTGGGCAGGAACCAAAAACTTATAAACAGAGGTATGACATGATCTGACTTCTATTTTGACAGGACCTTTGCTGCTACGGTGAGAATAGGCTATTATCCAAATGAAAGATAATCAAATTTGGAGAAAACGTCCTTTAAATTAATACTATTGCTTCCTGCAAAAAGTATCCAATACTGGAGAGTTCTATATAAAAAAAATCCATTGAAATTTGATAGCCGCCCAGAAGAAATAAACCCAAACACAAAAAACTGACCCACTCACCAATAGGTACTCTACACAATACTCTGCCGGGATTGGAGACCTGAGAAGATTTCCTAGGTTTCTAATTATAGAATCGCACTATAGTTGGCCACCACATTCTTGCGGAATGGTGTCACGGGAAATACTCCAATGACAGGTAATACCCACAAATTCATTACATGATTTACCATTATCAATTAGCCATCTTAATGCTATCTATCCACTCTTACTGATTTCAAGAATTTAAATAAAAGCATGATATTTTTATAGTGTCTAGTAAAATACAACCTTTAGTAGCTTTAAAATATTCTATTTAATAACTAAAAATACTAGAATAATTCCAAAAATCCTAAATATTCTTAAAATTTTATCTATCCCAAAACCATCTCATGTAATATAATTTAGAACATAGGGCCAAAACTAAATGACAAAAAAAAGAAAAAGAAATTACACAGCCACAGAATCTTAAAGTATAATATTTATAAAATCTTTAGAAATATTAAATATCTAGGGGCACCTGGGTGGCTCAGTCAGTTAACCGTCCAATTCTTGACTTCAGCTCAGGTCATGATCTCAAGGTCCATGAGTTCGAGCCTCACCTCAGGCTCTGTGCTGACAGCTGGAGCCTGTCTGGGATTCTCTCTGTCTCCCTCTCTCTCTGCCCCTCCCTCACTCACTACATTCTCTCTTTCTCTCTCCCTCAAAATAAATACACTTAAAAGAAATATTAACGGTGTCTGGGTCAAGCTAAATATTGGTCCCCTTTTTACTATGAATTTGTTAAATCACATCTAGAATCTTCTGTTCATTTGTGAGTATAATGTTAAAAGGGACCTTAATAAAGGGAAACATTTTCAGGATAAAAATAGCTAAAAATAGTGAGGCACCTGGGTGGCTCAGTCGGTTAAGTGTCCCACTTTGGCTCAGGTCATGATCTCACGGTTCATGGGTTTGAGCCCCACATCGGGCTCTGTGCTGACAGCTCGGAGCCCGGAGCCTGATTCATATTCTGTGTCTCCCTCTCTCTCTGCCCCTCCCTTGCTCATGCTGGGTCTCTCAACAATATATAAATGTTAAAAAAAAAATTTTAAATAGCTAAAAATAAAAAGTAATGAAGAACAGAAATACAGAAAATATAGAAAGGAGTAAAAGTAGTAAGGATGTTTAAACTACAGAAAAATAGGCCGTAGAGTTTGGTGAAATGGGAGAGTAAACACATGACAGATTACAAATACTTGAAGGGAAGAAAAGTTGTCATTATCTATACTTTTTCACATGGTAGTCCCAGGACCAATGGATAAAAGTGGTAGGGGGCGTGTATTTTAGTTCAAAATAATAAAGATAACAAATAGGAGTTTTGCAAAAGAGAATAAAGGATGCCTCGGTGACACACACACACACAAGATTTATCCACCACTGAAAACGTACAACTAGATGTGTTGGGGTTCCCTATGCTAGCAAGTGGTTAAAATTCTATGGTTCTAAAACATAACGGGACTAAGTTCAAGGCAGTCTCCTTGTGTTATAATTGCACATGCAGGTATTCATTACTGGATAAAAGAAATAAAAGGATGATGTTCCTGAAACGTCTGTTCATAACATTCTGTTTGCACATTAATTTGCCCCTGAAGAATCATGGATAAGTTCCTCAAAAAAACTTTTGGCCCTCCACACATAATAAAGTCATACTTAAGAATACTTTTGTTTTTTTTAACGTTTACTTATTTTGAGAGAGAGAAAGAGAGAGGGCAAGACAGAGTACGAGGAGGGGAGGGCCAGAGAGAGAGAGAGAGGGAGAGAGAGAATCCCAAGCAGTCTCCGTGTTGTCAGCGCAGAGCCTGAAGTGGGGCTCAACCCCACAAACGGTGAGATCATGACCCGAGCCAAAATCAAGAGTCAGACGCTTAACCAGCTGAGCCACCAAGGCACCCCAATACTTAAGAATACTTTTAAAATGTCCGTATATCAGGAAAGCATTACTCCAGACAGAACAAAAAATAGAAATAAACGGCAAGCTATACCGTGTGAGGTGGAAGCATTGGCGAGAAAGAAATGCCTTTCAAAGTCCTTCTAGACGGACTAAGAATCAAACTGACATGAGACAAATTAACAGGAGAAAATGAAATCCCGTTTCTTAAGTACGGAGAATCCATACCAACATGCAATTCCCAAGACAGGCAAGAAGAGGCTTATATGACATCCTGAGCTAAGGAGAAGGGTAAGAGTCTGGGGATACAAAGGAGGAAGAACATTATTAGCAGGAAGGTGAGAGGACATGTTTGGAAAACAAAGTGCGCTGGATTATTCAAATAACTTTCTTAGGCAAAGAGGAACCTCTGTTAATAGTGCCTATCCTGGTACAGGCTCTCCTTTCCACTGTAAGTTTAGACAGTTGAGGTGGGGGACTAAAGAACTTTTCTTAAATCTGTTGGATGGATTGCTTTTAACTCAAAAGAAGCATGCCAAAGTGCCCATCCTGGCCTGCCCTTGGCCCCTCCAGAAAGTAACAGAAAGATGAGAAAACGGGCCAATGTTTTGAGGAGATAATTATGTTTCTCTCAAAGTTCAATGTCCTTTAATACCTAAAATGTCCTGTACAAGGTAATTACTTTATTCCTTTATTTCTACAATCAGTTGTACACAATAGCCTCTTTCTATCTTGGTCCCAAAAGTGTTGTAAAATCACATGAGAATATAGAAGCGCGAGAGCTATTTTGTTCATTCTACTTTGCAGGCATTACACTCTCTTCCTTTATTCCCTTTCTCTGAGGCTTTCATAGCAGCCCCGGTCAAAGACCTTTACTGCCCCCAAAATGCACAGACAAATGCTTACTGGTTTGAAAAGCATTTCTCAAAGCTTATAAGCAAACCTTCTGACCTCACTAGGCCTGAGAAACAGCCAGGCTCTTAATGTGGCTGTGAGCTAAAATCAGACATAAGCAATGGGATCTCAAAATTTTACTACGGTGAACACAGACACATACCAAGTTATTCTTTAAAAAAAATTACACTGGAATTCCATAAAAAGCAATCTTCCAAAATACATGTTATGCATATTACACACAATACATTATTATACACGACCAATACAACTGTTTTACTCACCAATTCCATTAAGTCTTTTAACTTGCCAATTTCTTCTGGAATGGATACCAGTTTATTATTACTGACGACCAAAACTTTAAGGGGAAGGTCAAATAGGTATTTTGGCAATGTTGACAAAAGATTTCGACTGAAAAGAATAAGAGAGTCTCATTATGAGATATGTCTGAAATTTCTGCTCTGTTGAAAAAGAACAAATCACCTCAAAAGTAAATAAAAAGCTTCACCAAATAATAACTATCATTTAATGAGTGCTTACTCTGTATCATACCAAAAGCCTTAAATGTAGTATCTCCTCTAATACTCACATTAACCCCGTAAGGCAGGTTAGCAGTACTATCTCTATTATACAAATAAGAAAACAAAGGTTACAACTGTGTTAAGTGACTTGCCCAGTCACAAAAGACTGCAAAGCCTGTGTTGTCACCTATGATACTGTCTTACATGCCATCAGTTCTCAAAACCCAGAATCATTCTTCTGCGCTAGAAAATGCCAGAACCTTGTTCTCTGGTCTCATTTCACTGCATTCAATACCTCCATACCTTTACCTAAGGAAAAGTCCCAAGGATAAGTTTGCACATGCCACCATGTTAAAACGTTTATAAAAGAATGACTGGGGCTACATGTTCAAAAACATGTAGTAACCCTAATCCATTCCCTTTTCTTATGAGTTTATGGTATAAGGGCCCACCCACACCGTTATCTCGGATCAAAGCTGACAGAACATTCCTATCTCTGTGGATATAGCACAACTAACATTAGAAACAACTAACCTAAATATAGCAACAACTCGCATTTATTGAGTACATACTACGTGTCGGGCCACGGTCGGAGTACCTCCCATGAGTTAACTTCGCTAACCCTCACAACAACCTGCTTTAGGAAGAGAGAGAATATCACGATGCCCATTTTACAGATGAAGAATCAGTCAAAAAGAGATTAAGCAAACTGCTCCAAGTCACACAGCTGGGAAATAGGAGAGCCAGGATTCAAATCTGGGCAGTAAGGCTCTGGGGTCCTTCCCCTCAACGTACGTACGGTGGGTCAAATTCACATACCAATGCAGACTGACCCAAATGATCCCTGCTATAGATTCAATGTTTGTGTTCCCCACAAAATTATAATGTTGAAACCTAATCCCTCATGTAATGGCCTCTGGAAGTAGGGCCTTTGGGAGGTGATCGGGTCATACGGGTGGAGCCCCCATGAACGGGTTTAGTGCCCTTATAAAAAAAATACCTCAGAGAGCTCCCTTGCTCCCTCTGCCAAGTGGGGACAGCTAGACGACGGCCGTTTATGAAATCAGGAAGCAGGTCCTCACCAGACACCAAATCTGCCGGTGCCTTGACCTTGGACTTCCCGCCTCCAGAAATGTGAAAAATAAGTTTCTGTTGTTTACAAGGCACCCAGTACATGGCATTCTGTCATAGCAGCCCAAACAGACTAAGACAATCTCCCTACTAAAAAAATATAAAGTATACCATTACATTTACACACTAACAAGTATTCATAAAAATAAGCTATTATTTTTCCTGTTTTTCAAAGTGGCAGTGATAGACCTGTACCTAGCATTGTGCGGAACATACACAGCAACAAAAACCCAGTGGCAGCCCAAGGAAGAACATCAGGACCTCTCCCTCCCCATGTTATGCCTGCAGAGGACATCCAGAAATACTAGATTGGCTTTAATCACAAGGAACAGACTTAAAAAAATAGACAATGCCCCTAGACCAGCAATCCTGGCCAGGCTGCTGGAATGTCAAATATGCCAGGAGCTTGTTACAATTCTTGACACTTTCAGGATCAAATAGAATCCTTGGGAAGGTGCCCTTGTGGAGCACACAAGGATCTTCCTACAGAATTCTTCTAAAAAAGGGAAGAGCACACAGGAAGAGAGAGCTGAAAAAGCATCTTACAAGTTTCTCAAGGTATTTTCACCAAAATAAAAAACAAAGTAAGTGAGGAAAATAACAGCACATACAAACTCATTCTAACCTTCCCCAGACCAAAAAAAGTTAAAAATTGGTCTATTTTGGGGGGGGGGGAGCACCTGGCTGGCTCAGTGGGTAGAGCATGCGATTCTTGATCTCAGGGTTGTGAGTTCAAGCCCCACGCTGGGCCTAGAGCTTATTTAAAAAAAAAAAAAAAAGCCTATTTTCCTCCTTTAAGAAGGTTCATTGAGTTAGCAGTCAGCTTTCTCCAGAGTCGAATTTCTTTATACACAGCTACTAAGTCATTAATCTTCACTTTTTTGCCATGTTTTAGAGACAAAAGAAATCAGAAACAAGGACTAATGTTATTTCAATAGTTTGTTCAAAACTGTTTGTGACTATACACAAAAATCGGGAGGTGACTTTTAGAGATCAAAACAGCAAAGAATCAGAGAAAGTTTCAGTGAAACTATTTTAAGATTACCATACATTTCTATTCAAATGGAAATTCAATTTTTGACAAGTTACTTTTTTCCATAAAAGAGCAAACTGAAACAAAAACAGACAAAACTTAAACTAAGGCCTTACTTGCCTCAAACCTCTCCCCCAAGCCAGGCCAAGGAGATATTAGAGAATTAGAAAAGAGCAACCCAAATGACTACATCTATGAAAGGAATTTCCTCTCACACATTTTCAAGTATAAAGTTTCAGCTAAAATAGTTAAGTACTGCTAGATGACGTCACTGAGGGAGACACACAGAAGGATTAATACATCGCAGCGAGGAAGGAGCATTATTATTTATATGTATTAGTATTTCCCACTTCCCTATATGGGAATTTAGACAGGTCATTTTGTTAAGGAGGGGGAAGAAATGACCCTTACAACTAAAAAAAAAAAAAGGAACGCAAGAAAATGATTCTACTTTTTTTGAAGATTTGATTTTTTTTAATAATGTCTACACCCAACATGGGGCTCAAGCCCACAACCCCGAGATCAAGAGCCACACATGTCACAAAGGCGCCCCGAAAATTATCTTAACCATAAGTCACAATATACCAGTTTCCATTCAATGTCACTCATTTGACAGGACAATCTTTTTCTTATACTTATCGAATGGTGACTGGTATAAATAGAGGGTAACAGCTAAGAAAGAGAGTTCTACAGTCATACTGCTTTGATCTGAATCTTGGCTCTACCACTTGCTGTGTGTGTGTGTGTGTGTGTGTGTGTGTGTGTGTGTCTATATGTGTACACATACACACATACACACACACACACACACACACACGACTTTGGGCATACGGTTTCCCTCTGCACTTCAGTTTCTCATCCATAATGCAGGGATAATAATAGTACCTTTCTCAAAATGCTGCTGAGGAGATGATGTCACATGGATAACATATTTGTAATGTCTGGCACACAGTAAGCATTATTAACATCAACTGTTATCTACTTCCTAGCATTCCAACGCTCCCATCCCAATCCCATCCATCCTTAAAGTGGCAACAAGAACTCACAAGAGTGTGAAAAACAGAGCTCAAGAACTGTTTCTTCATAATGGTTCGCTTTAAGGGGCGTCTGGGTGGCTCAGTCAGTTAAGTGCCCAACTCTTGGTTTCGGCTCAGGTCATGATCTCATGGTTCGTGAGTTCAGGCCCCTCATCGGGCTTTGAGCTTGGGATTCTGTCCCCCTCTCTCTCTGCCCCTCCCCTCCTTGCACTTGCTCTCTCTCTCAAAATAAAGAATAAACTTAAAAATAATAATAATAATAATAATAATAATAATGTTTCACTCTGAGGATGCATATAAATAAATCTGTAGTGTGGTGCTATGGTTTCAGAAAAATACTTCTGCTCTAAAGCCTTGCTACCCAAAGGGATAAGGACCAGCAGGCATTGGCATTACCAGGGGGCTCGCTAGATATGCAGATAATCAGATGTTTTAATCCCCAGGTGGCTCCTGTGCAGGTTAAAGGTTGAGAAGCACTACTCTCAAGAACAAGACCAAAAACCTATAAAGTAATGTGAACACGTAACAAATATAAGTAAGACACTGCTGAAATAAATATGGGTTACACAGCCAAACCAAACACAATCCTTTGTTACTGGAAAGGGTTAGAACTGTAATAAAAAACAAAATCTACAAAAAAAGAAAAAAAGGTTTCCTTACCTAATGTTAAGGTATGTTAACATCTGCAGGTTTTTAATAGCTTCAGGAATGGTTTTGATGCAATTATGATATAAATTTAATGTTTCAAGAGGTGCAAATAACCAAACATCAGAAGGAATTTCTGTAAAACGGTTTCTCGAAAGATCTGAAAAAGAAAAGTAATATTTGAGTATCAAACATAAACCTGTATCTATTAACAATTAACAGAATTATTTTCATACTTGCTGAATCACTTAGAATCTAAGCAACTACTTAAAATATCATAAAATATGGGGCTCCTGCCTGGCTCAGTCGGTACAGCATGCGACTCTTGATCTCAAGATTGTGAGTTCAAGCCCCAGTTGGGTGTAGAGCTCACATACATACATACGTACATACATACAATATTATAAAATATTATCCAAAAAGGCAAAAAAAACCCATGTAGAAACATACTCATTTAAAGCTTATTTATTAACAAATTGTACTTGATACGCTTTGATAGCTTTAAAATTTATCTTTCAAAATACCAATGAAGAATTCTCTCCGATCCTTTCAAAAACACAAGACGTCCTCCGCTGATCCCACATCCTCCTCCACCTCTTCCTCCTTCACAGCCAAACTTACATAAATCTACAACACATCTAAATTCCTTACTTACCATGCATTTCTCAACCCACTGTAATTTTGTTTCTATTCCACTTTCATGCTCATCAAGGTCACCAACAGCCTCCATATCACTAATGACTCATCCACCTGGAAACATTTCCCTTCTCTTGGCTTAGAAGCCTACATTTCTGCATCACTTCTTATCATCTCTCTGGCTACTTATTAGTCTCTTGCTAGATTTTCCCCTGTCTGTATTGTAAACGTCGATGTTCCTAAGAGCTGTGACAAGATATTCTCTCCATCTTAAGATACACACTTTAGCGGATGATTCCACCCAGTCCCAGGGCCAAAATAATCTTTATATACCGACAAGTTTCAAATTAAAGCTCTGTCTCAACACCTATGTTCTGATCGTCAGAACTTCTCTTGATAACTCTCAAGCACCTCAAATTCTACAAAATCTGTACAGATTCTGTAAAAATCCGAACTGAAGATCTTCTTCCTCACATCTGTTTCTCTTATCTCAGGTAATGTCACCAACATCCTCCTGTTGAGTTGCACAAGCCAGACACCTGGTATTGATTCTTGATTCCTTCCTCTCCTAAATTATTCCACATACACACAAATATACTTCCATTCATTTCAATTTTCACAAAAATAAAATCGTGGAATTATTATAACCATTACACCTCCTTTAAAGGTTTGTTAAATGGCATTTTGAAAAAAACTTAGGACATCATGTGGCAGGTTGAAAAAAATACCCTAAAAGCGTTTCTTAAGTGAAGCACTACTGACCTTTTAGGGGGCATGACGATTTGTCGTGTGAGGCTATCTGGGTGTTATAGGATATTTAGCAGCATCCCTGCCATCTATCCATAAGATGCCATTAATACCATCTAATCATGGCAGCCAAAAAATGTCCCCTGGGGTTCAAACCCCCCTACACGTGTTGAGAACCACTGCTACCTCATCAGAGAAGTTCACTTTGCTTACATTAATTCATTATACTTATTTGGTTAAAAACATAAGAATATTATTTATCTGTGTCAGGGAGAACATCGATAGTGTACCTTCACCCACCGTGTATCATTTAGCATGTGATCTGCCCTCATGAGAAGAACAGCCTCCTATCAATGCTCAACTTCCTCACTCTGAAGAATGAGACCCATTTACTTAGCAATACAGTAGATTCCTATTTGGAATATTAATATACATGTATTAATATATGTGTGTATAAACACGTACTCACCTAATGTAAAATTTTATAATAGGCAAAAGAAAACATTAGTTATGATTATTTGAGGATTAATTTGGAAACTTCTTCCTACAACCGTAAGATTCTGAATGACTAAATAAAAGGATAGACAGAATTACCAGAAACCAAAATCTGAACTTGAAACAGAAGTTTCTCAATATCCTGGCTTACTTCCTCTGGATACCCAAGCATCATGGAGGACAAATGAATTCATTATTTCTTTAGTTTAGGATGTTTCTTTTACATTTAGGGTTGTACCTCTTGCTCTTGTAACTTCAGAATCCCAGGAGTTGAAAATTACTGTTTACAATTAATTTTAAATCCTAAAAACAAACTTTGCCTAGTTCATTATTCTGTATAAGTATTATATACCCATAAATAATACAGTGGTCCTAGAGCTAGATGATGGAAGCTTCAATTAAGATTGCAAGAATAAGGATAAGAAAATTAGGTAGAATTTGAAATATATCTTGGCATTAGTACTTAACAGGGATTGGGCAAGTGATTGTCTATGTGGGATACATAAGAGGCAAGAATCAAGGATGGCATCCAGGACTCTGGCCTAAGCAACTAAAAATGATGCTACTTAATAAAAGAGGTGGGGGTAGAACAGGATTTTTGGTTTTCTGCTGGTGGAAGTTTTATTTTGTTTTTTGAGGCAGAGGTTAGAATCGAAGATTCTATTTCATATCTGTATAATGTGAGATATCTGAAAGAGAGCCAATGGAGGAGTTAGTCAGATGATTATAGATTATAGATCTCAGAAATGAGGTCTGGGATGGATATATAAAACTGAAAGTGGTGGGAACGTGGTCAGTACTATAAAATCATAGAAATGGAAGACATCACCAAACATCAGAGTATGGAGTTGGAAAAAGCTCAAGAATGGGCCATCAGGATAGCCAATATTTACAAGCTGAGTAGAGGGGGGGAAAGCAAGCAGAGAAGACTAAAAATAATGGTCAAGAGAAAGAGTGCTCTAAAAAGTGACAGGAAAAAAATATCAAAATTACTATTTGTTCAGCTACAAGGTAAAAGCAATCATAACCCTATTCTTGATTTGTTTTATCAGCAGACAAGCTAACTGTTGGTCTGATGCGTAACTGTAGCCCCAAACATAAGAGAAACAAAATGAGTGTACATTTATTTCCTGACAATATAAAAAAGCCAAAATATCAGTATTAATAAAAACAATGATTTTAATAAAATAATTTAAATACTATGAACACATTATTTTAATAAGTTACATATTATTGTGTGAGGCTTTATGTTCTTTCCCCTCTAAAAAAAAAAGATTATTTAAATTACCAAGTAATATTGAGAGTTCCCTTAGGGAATTTAATTAAATTTGCAATAATAACCTATTTTCTGGATGAGCTAATATACTTGCTTAGTAAACACCACTTAAAATTACAATTAATTATTCTAATTTAATTGAGTGAAATCAAAGCATAATAAACTCAAAATTAAAACTCAAGCCATTATCAAGCCCTTAATTAAGAATATCTTGTTCTAGGGTTTTTCAGATTTTAAATCTCTATAAACATCCTTTCTAGGAATTCGATAAATAGAATAACAATGTCAAAAGAAAAAAATACGACCAAGGAAAGAAAGGGAATAACACAAAACAATCTGTATCTCAATTTCTTGAAATATCACACACTAACAGCAGCTCACATTTTCCTTCAAAAAAGTACAAATGGACTTTTAGATCGATAACAACGGATAAAATTCTAACTTCTAAATTTTTCATCTTGCGACGTACAATGAAAACATAAAGGAATTTTTACAACATTCAAAATCATTTAATTAACACGTACAGTTGGGCACCTAGACTAACATGACTGGTAACGAACATACTCAAGAAACACATGCAGAATTGGTATCGTATTTAATATGGTTCCATCCAAAGATGAGAAAACAAACTGTTAATTTATTCCTTATGGGGACGTTCATCTCACAACAGCCTTATAAAGCCTGCCTTCTTTGGGGGTAAACGGGACTTGGGAAAAGATAATTATAAAGATGTTCCTGCTTTCCCCCACACACACACAAAAGAAAACTAAAATTCGTTCCGTATCTTCCTGAAGTGAGTTGAATGGTGGCCCTCCAAGACACCAGGCCCTAATTGCTGTGAACGCTTACGCGGTAACATCGTGCAGATATAATTAAGAGTCTTGCACTGAGGAGACTAACATGGATTGTCCAGGTGGGCCCTAACTTCCCCCACAGGCATCCTGATAGGAGGAAGGCACGGGGAGGTTGGACACACACATAAGAGGAGAAAGCCGTGTGAAGATGGAGAGAGAATTGGAGCGATGCAGCCAAAGAATGCCAGCAGCCGCCAGAAGCTGCAAGAGGCAAGGAAAGAATTCTCCTGTAGAGCCTCTGGAGGGCGAACAGCACTGCTGAAATCTTGATTTTAGCCCCATAAGACTCATTTCCTATTCTGGCCTCCAGAACTGTAAAAAAAAAAAAAAAAATAAGCTTCTGCCGTTTTTAAACCACCAAGTTTGTGGTAATTTGTTACAGCAGACACAGGAAACTAACACACTCCTCATCAAAATAGTTTATCAGAAGTAATGAGAGAATGCCTGCAATTTTTCTTTTTTAAATGAAATAGCTGCACATTTTTTCTTCCTTAAGCAGGAAGGTGATATCTCAGTTAATTAGTGTCCTTGGAGATAAGCACCTTTATAACCACTGAATTATTTTTCTTTTGTCTTGGTTTTAATCATAAATCATTACCAAGCAGTACTGGCAACAACTCAACAGCAGACAGACTGCTGTGTACTGTTTCCTGCCTTCCTTCAAACCTCTCCCGGTAAAACTGCGAGGAGCCTTTTAGAGATGTTAATAGGTCATTTTACATAATCTGATCTAAATTATGTCCTGTATCACTCTTGGGCTTCAGAGGTCAAGGAAGCCAGGGGAAGGAAGGAAAGGAGTCAGATGGAATGGAAATCTGTTTGCTGTCCCCCAAGCTGCAGCCACAAGAGCCACAGATGGGTCCATATGCCAGCCAGTGCCATTCCTGGCCCACCGGCTGGCATTCCTGCCAAGGTATAGAAAACGGCTTTCAGAAATTATACTATTATACCATAGTAATTATACTAATTATAGTTTGATCTTATTCCATGTACAAAAGAGTGTACGGTTTTTGTCACAAATTGTTGAAATTTAAACGAAGATGCGTGAGTCTTCTTAAGGTGATATTTAATAATATAGATTACTATAGCCCCTCTTATTAAAAGAATCCTAGATAATATCTGAAAATCTGACACATTTCTACCTCTGGAAAAATATCTAATAATGAAGCATGTTGTTGGAACAC
The DNA here is from genome assembly GCF_007474595.2 of Lynx canadensis. Taxonomy (NCBI): domain Eukaryota; kingdom Metazoa; phylum Chordata; class Mammalia; order Carnivora; family Felidae; genus Lynx; species Lynx canadensis. The sequence continues at coordinate 92,038,082 of NC_044321.2, forward strand.
ACCCTCATCATTAACAGAGATATCATCGTAGAATTTTCTGCTTAAAGAAACATGAGGGGGGTGCCTGGGTGGCGCAGTCGGTTAAGCATCCGACTTCAGCCAGGTCACCATCTCGCGGTCTGTGGGTTCGAGCCCCGCGTCAGGCTCTGGGCTGATGGCTCAGAGCCTGGAGCCTGTTTCCGATTCTGTGTCTCCCTCTCTCTCTGCCCCTCCCCCGTTCATGCTCTGTCTCTCTCTGTCCCAAAAATAAATAAACGTTGAAAAAAAAAATTAAAAAAAAAAAAAAAAAGAAAGAAACATGAGGAGGGCACCTGGCTGGCTCGGTCAGCAGAGCATGTGACTCTTGATCTCGGGAGTCATAGGTTTGAGCCCCACGTTGGGGGCAGAGTTTACTTAATAAAAAAAATTTTTTTTAAAGAAACATGAGGATTAAGTGGAGAAATAATTTGAAATGAGAACTCAAAATTCACACCAACAATAACCTAAGTGGAACTGGGGTGACTATTTCTCTCTCTCTCTCTGTCTCTCTCTGTCTCTGTCTCTCTCTCTGACACACACACACCCTGCATATGCTAGATCAGAATACTAGAGGCCTTGCATAATTATGTTTAATCCTCATAACAGCCTTGTAAGGTAGCTATTATTCCACATTATATGTATGAATCAAAAACAGATTGAATGTCATGCCCAATGTTAAAAAACTAGTAATAACTGACAGCACCAGGGTTCCAAACTCAGATGGGACTTCAAAGCCCACATTCTATGTGTGGATTTCCACTCCTTCAACACACTATTATGACCTCATGTCCCAGATTTCAAATATTCTGTTCCACTGGAATCAGAAAGCGGGGTCAGAGAAATTCTCAATCTCCTAGCCACATTCATAGGCTAGGTTACTTCTTGCAATAGGAAGCAGTGTGTAAATCTTAGTTCAAGTCCAATTTTTAATTAAGAAAATAATGAACACCTTTATAAAGCTCTCAGCTGTTCCTAATTTACCAATTCAGAAGTGTTTGGTCTGAGCCAACACATAGCTTTCTTGGCTCCTTGAAGAGTGGACTCTACTAATTTTTCAGTATTTTTAACCAATCCAATGAACAAGGATTAAAGAAAATGAAACAAGTTTCTTCAAAAGGTAAGTAACATCTTATAGGCAAAACCAGTCAGCTGAGTACCTGTCAAAAACTCTGAAGAATCTGAGACTTTATCCTACTTGCAAGCCAACGAGTTAGCCTAACATAGTTGTATGGATGCTGGATGAAGGTAGGAGGTTCCTGTGAGACAAAGGACTTTATTACTCACAGGTGGCAGAAGCAGCATATTTTTATCAGTTCTCCTTGCCTCCCAAATCCCACCAGGGCAACACAGATAAGTACAGATGAATGCTTACCCACATAGTATATCGTGTTATAGGAGAGGAACTCTGAGCTGGGAGAACCAAATCTTTTATAATAGACAGTAAGCATGCATGCACTTTGTTCAAAGGGAGGCATTATCTTCATAGTAGACATTAAGCACAACTGTCCTTTGCTCTGCAGAGAGAAACTATCTCATTTTTCCAAAAGACAGTCCTGAACAAAGAGCAGTTAGTGCCTCATTCACAAGCTGTGCAGAAACATGAAGCCCATGGAAAATTATCTCCCAATAGTACCATGTACATTCCTTATCAAGCAGGGATTTGAAGTTGCAGCCTCACCACAGAGACTATACAAGGTAAAACAATTACCTTAATTCTCAAGTTCGCTGTCGTCCTGCACTTACTGTCTGTGATAGAGGCAGGCAAATCCTGATCCTCACCTTCTAAGCCCCATTCTCTTTATTTCCTGGGCAGCATTCTGACTGGACTCATTTATTCAAACAAAATTCTCTTAAGCACTATGAATTAGGCACTAGGTGTTAAGGTAGGTAAAAAGCCCAATCAGACACCAACCCTAAGTAATCCCAATTATTGTTTCACTCTAGCACCAAATATAATCTACTTAGATAATAACAACTCACTGAAAGAAGCTATGCAAAAAGAATCACACCCACTTAGTTCTACTAAAATTGTAATTTTTATAAAGCTGTTGTGGTGAGACCAGTACTATATCATTCCTGGAGTATATCTCAAAGTTCACACAAAGACTGACAGCATGAAAAGGGAAAGGTAGCCACTATTTAGCAGCTGAGCACTAAACTCGATCTGAATATTCTGATTCTACTGATTACTACCTATAAAACATCGCCAAAGTCACTTATTTACTATTCCTCACTCACTCAGAGATATTGGAAAGGAGTGAATCTTCTATGAAAAACCTAAAATCCCAAGAAACAATAGAAATGAAGGGAAAATTACCAACTTGCACCTGGTGATATATATATATATATATATATATATATATATATATATGCTAATGAAGATACAAAATAAAATGATAGAAATTGATCATTATATTCAGTTCTTATGACATGGAAAATATGTACCAGAATTCTATGTCTTTAGGGTGTGGATAAAAATCAACCAACCCAAAAGCATGTATCCTAATATGAAAATTTTAAAATTAAATTTTCTGTGCCCTTTGGTAACTGATATTACTCAAATGTAAGCAGTTACAGTATGTAAAATCTCATTAATATGCTCTCAAATATGAATGCTTCCTTACCTATTTTTCCATCTAGAAGAAATGTCAGGACCAAAAACAAAAGCAACAAGAAACCAGGAGGCATCACAGCTGTCTGTTGATGCAAGAATGGAGAGTGTCTTTGAAGTATCGGAGACTCTGATGTTGGAGCCTGATGGGAAATGACAACCCCGTGGCTCTGGCATCTGCTTTCAACAGATGCCCTCTGCAAAGACAGGTGATTTCTTGATTCAGTATTCCCTAGAAGGGTGTTGGGCTGTCATTCGGGACAAGATAATGGAAAGTCCATCTAAAACTCTGAAGCCTTGTTGAATGAGTAAGACGTATGGGTAACAGAATTTCTAAGCTCCGTGGTGAGTTAAATTGCTAACCGTAAGTACAGTGGAGAGAAAAAAAAAAGGGGGGTCAAGTAGATATGTGAAAAAAAATGAAGAAAAAATGCTTTAAAGCCAACAATTATGAGAAACAATAACAGGCAGACCTCACTGGCCTACAGCAACCAACACTGGAAAGCTCTTTTTGAGCACAGGCACTTTGAGAAGTAAGGGTGCAAACAAAAACAGATGCTACAAGGAGAAACCACAGCTGCTAACCAGAGGGTAGATTACATGCATGCTCAGTGAGAAAAGGACTGTGAGTCATACAACTATGAGGCCACGTGGAAGTATGAGACTTTATTTAAAAAAAAAAAAAAAAAAAAAGGAGGGGGCAGCTCCATGCAGTTATCTGTAGGAAATCCTGCGAAGTGTTTTAGTTTCGCCAAGAAATAACGACTAATTAACCGTGCAATGACACTCCAACATCAAAGTAATGTTTAAAAATGACACTATACTTCAAACCTTATGAAGACTTATTCTACTGTACATTTGGCATTATGAATCTATGCAGTATTATTTATTAAATGGTTCTTGGAAAACCTTTATTTTCAAAAGACAAATGTTATAGCCTCATCATATAACTTTTACTAAAATAAATTCCAGATGGAGGAAAAAGATAAAAATGAACCAGAAAAAAACCCAGAAAAACACTGTAGTGAATAGTCACTATTAGAATGGGGAAGGACTTTCAAAGCATTAAATAAGGGAATAATTCAAAAATGAAAAGATTTCTAGATTTAGTGACATAACAAGAAAGGAAAACTGAAGTAAAAAAAAAAGCAATGTATATATATATACATACATACACACATATATATATATATATATATATGTGTGTGTGTATATATATGTATACACACATCCCAATAGCTCATAGGTAAAACCTGGGCCAAAGACATAAACAGAATCAAAAATGAAAAATTATCAATGACCAAGATGCCCATGAAAATATGTTCAACCTCACTGTCAATCAAAAGAAATGCAAAGAATAAGATACCATAACTCACTCATCAAATTTAAAGGTTTTTAAAGGTATCGCTCAGTATTGGCAAGGCATTTCCATACACCACTGATGGGATTTCAAAATGAGATAACCTGTCTAGAAGGCAATTTGACAATATGAATCAAGGTCCCGAAAAATGTTCATACCCATTGATCCAAGAAATCAACCTCTAGCAATTTTTGAAACCAAATAAAGATACATAAGAAATTATGTACATTGGCAGCACCTGAGTGGCTCAGTCGGTTAAGCGTCCAACTTCGGATCAGGTCATGATCTCACATTTCTTGAGTTCGAGCCTGCATGGGGCCGTCTGCGGTCAGCACAGAGCCCGCTTTGGATCCTCTGTCCCCCTCTCTCTCTGCCCCTCCCCCGCACTCTCTCAAAATAAATAAACTTAAAAAAACCTTTTAATTAAAAAAAGGAAATTATGTACATTTAAGGATTATTTAAAACAGTAGAAAATTAGAAACAACTTAAATGTCCAACAGTAGGTAAAGGCTAAGTAAAATATGGTATATCCTTAAAGTAGAAGATCTTGCAGCCTTTAAAAATTTAATTTAATTTTAATTAAATTTAATTTAATTAATTTAATTTAATTTAATTTCTTAATACGAAAATAAGAATACTCACAAAATAACTAGAGCATTTTAAATATCAAACTATATACACAGTATGAACCGTTTCCTTTAAAAAGGTACATTTTTAGAAAGTACCTTTTATACGCTCCTTCATACACATATAAAGGTAGGGAGTGTGGGAGTATGAAGTAAATATACCAAAATGTTAATATTTATTCAAGGTTGGTGGAATGCAGAGTATTTTGTATTTTCTTCCCTATGCTTTTACTTTCCAGGTTTTCTACAATAAATAAACGTTTCTGTTATAAGAAAAACACAACATTATACTATTTTAAAGGTATTCGACTGACTACACAAGGTAAACTGAATTCTAACCATATACATCCCACTCATTAAAATGGTATGTGCAGACAGTTACAGGCTTGGTAAGCTGGTATTATATATAATCTTCTCTTTTGATGGGACACAACTTGGTCCTGCTACCACAACCTCCTACAAAGCATCTATCACACGTTATCATCTATAACATGACGCTGAGTCATGTTATACTGACTCTACTAAACATCATAATTTATTAAATTACCAGGAAAGTATGCAACTTTTAATGGCAAGATCATGCTCTCATGTCAATCCTTTTCTTTTTTTTAAGTGTATTTATTTTTGAGAGACAGAGAGATAGGATACGTTTATACAGTATACTTTTTATTTGTCTTAATTTAGACACCTTAGTAGCTTCCTACTGCATGAGAAAAGAAAAATCTAATGTAATAAGAGAACAGTCTGCATCAAATGGACTCCCCAGAACAGTAGGCTTTGGATTCCAAAACACAAGTAGTTCTTTAAAAAAAGAGGCGGGGGAGGTCACCTGGCTGGCTCAGTAGGTAGAGCATGTGACTCTTGATCTAAAAAGGGTCATGAGTTTGAGCCCCACATTGGGCTCAAAAAGTACTCATAAAGTAGAGCTTACTTTCAACAAGCAGTCCTGGGGTGGTGGGGGTGGGGGGGAACACCTGGGTGGCTTAGCTGGTTAAGCGTCTGACTTCGGCTCAGGTTGTGATCTCACGGTTCACGGGTTCAAGCCTGGCAACAAGCTGTGTGCTGACAATGCAGAGCCAGCTTGGGATTCTCTCTCTCTCTGCCCCTACCTGACTTGCACTTTCTCTCTCAAAATAAATAAATGAACTTAAAAAAAAAAGTAGTCCTAAGGGCACCTGGGTGGCTCAGTCAGTTAGGCATCTGACTCTGTTAATTTTTTTTAATCTTTTTATTTTGAGAGAAAGAGAGATCAGGGGTGGGGAAAGAGAGAGAGAAAGGGAGAGAGAGAGAATCCCAAGCAGACTCCACACCGCCAACATGCAACCAGATGCAGGGCTCAAACTCATGAACCACGAGACCATGACCTGAGCCAAAAATCAAGAGGCAGAGGCTCAACTGACCGAGCCACCCATGTGCCCCGTAAGTGGACCAACTCCTGATTTCAGCTCAGGTCATGATCTCACGGTTTCACCGGTTCGAGCCCCATGTCGGGCGCTGCTCACTGACCATGCGGGGCCTACTTGGGATTCTCCCTCTTTCCCTCTCTCTGCCCTTCCCCTGTTCACACTCTGTCTCTCTCAAAATAAATAAATAAACTTAAAAAAAAAGAGGCTAATGACTGCTTCTCAGCCTTTTGATTAAGATCAAGTGTCAAAAGAATGGCTAATGAATTATCTTTTTTAAAAAAAGTAGTCTTTGAGGAGGGTTAAAAACAACAACAACAACAACAAAGCCAAGAGCAAGCTAAATAGATACAAAACCATCCTAAATAAAACTAACTGCTTCATCTTTGATGAATCCAGATTATGAGGAATTTTACAGGCAGCATACTGTGCTCTTTAAGAAAAAGTACTGTATTTAGAAAGCAAAGATCATGCTTACTTGAGCTGTTTCACAACAAAGCACTAAAATATCAGATGCTGAAATTTTTTTTTAATTTTTTTTTTTTATTTATTTTTGAGACAGAGAGAGACAGAGCATGAACGGGGAGGGTCAGAGAGAGAGGGAGACACAGAATCTGATGCAGGTTCCAGGCTCTGAGCCGTCAGCACAGAGCCTGAAGCGGGGCTCGAACCCACGGACCGTGAGATCATGACCTGAGCCAAAGTCGGACGCTCAACCGACTGAGCCACCCAGGCGCCCCTGGATGCGGAAATTAAAAGCAAGTTACAGCACATTAATCACAAAGTAATGACAAATTCCACAAACCAGGCCAAAGAAGACTCCATCCGTTCGTGGTAAGTGGTCAAGCAACGCCTACAGAGCAGCACACTGGCAGCTACCAGTAAGACCGAGTGAATTCACAGGCACTTTATTGCTAACAGAGAAAGCATCGTAGGAACGCTGTCAGTCCCCCACGTCTCAAGTCCTACAGGACACAACCAAACTGGAGGGAGGGACCAAGTGACAGACCACAGGCACAGTGGGCCGCCCGTTCTGGAGACGTCAATTCTAGACTGGATTGCAGCTCTGCACTTTTATGCTCACAGCTATACCTGGATGTCCAACGTCCCAAAATGAGAGAAGAAGATAATAAACTCCCACAAGATAGGGAGGTGGATAAGAAATGACCTCACGTCATCTGTCTATGTGCCCTGTACCGGGGAGGAGTCTTCCCCCAAGATATGGGTCAGACCGTGGTCGAGCCCGGCGTATGTGGACTATGAGGAAACGTGCAAGATCACCAAGGTACCGTGGCAGAGCCATTCCACTAGTTTTTAGTAAAAAAGAACAAGAAGTCCGTACATAAAAGAATATACCATGACGTGCTCCTCCCCACAATTTTAAATCCAGAAATCTGACAACCATTGCAGAGAAGCACAACACCGAACCAAACACTATAGGGAATTTTTGTATCTGCCCTCAAAGCATTTAAATTCCTCTCGGGGCAAGCAATTTAAAGCCAAAAATACAATTGCACCTGGCTGTCTACTCACATTAAATAGTCACTTAAAATTCTAACAGTAGAAGATGGTTAAATAAAATACGGTACAGGGGCGCCTGGGTGGCGCAGTCGGTTAAGCGTCCGACTTCAGCCAGGTCACGATCTCGCAGTCCGGGAGTTCGAGCCCCGCGTCAGGCTCTGGGCTGATGGCTCAGAGCCTGGAGCCTGTTTCCGATTCTGTGTCTCCCTCTCTCTCTGCCCCTCCCCCGTTCATGCTCTGTCTCTCTCTGTCCCAAAAATAAATAAACGTTGAAAAAAAAATTTTTAAAAATAAAATAAAAAAAAAAATAAAATACGGTACATTCATACAATAGACTATTAGGCCGTCATAAAAAATGTTATAAAAATTTTTCTTCAATGAACACTGGCATAAGGAAGACTCAGGAAGAACAATTTGGAAGAAGACTGTACAATAGACTATAATGGGAAGACTTTTATGGCAACATTACACAGATAAATGTTGAGAAAATTCAACGATGAGGTGATGAGGCTTTTTACAAGAGAAGCACTGAACATATAAAGAGTTGTTTATGAGGGCCTTTAAGCTCTGATCCTACTGAGGATGATAAACTTTGCAGCTCGGAAGTGTAGACCTTAGCTTTGCCTAAGGCAAATGGAGGACGACAGACGAATCATGTAAGAACAGAGTACTGGAACAAGACATGCAAAAAATATAGTTTTAAACAATTTAGAGCTATACTACCAAGAAAACTGCTAAAGCTAATCATAAAATGTGCATTTATCTCCCAATTTTTACGGGACTTCATCTACCAATGTAATTTTCAAAACAGAATTTGTTAAACCAACATAATAATCCTCAAAACATTTTATAATTCAATATTTTCTGTGGGGGCTGGGCTTAGGAATCCCCCGGGCTTACACCAATGGGTTAACAAGGCACAAAGAAATACAAAGCCATAGGATGCTCACACCCGAGTTTGGGTAAACCAGACTGGCACACTAAGAATAGGGAGGTATAAAAGCACCCCAAAATAGAGAGGAGATGCAGAGCCCCAGAATAGAGAGAGAGGGGCAAAAACCCAAAATAGGAAAGGGCGCAAAGGTTCCCAATACAAAGGTATATGACGTAAACCAGATCAGGCGTGCGGGGCCAAAATGCCCCCCAATTTAGTACTATAGCAGAAAAGCTGCTTTCACAGGAGGGAAGGGCCAAGTTAGGTAAACTGATAAACTGGACTATGGATTGCTGTGCTGCAGGCGAAGCAGCCCACAGTGGAGATGGTTAACAAAAGAAAAGGTGCCTTGTTAACCCTGAGGTTATTCCCCCTATCTGTCTCATCCCCTAGGCTAGCTAAGATAAACAAGCACAGCGCCTCCTGTCTGCCCTCAACAACCATCTGCCCATCTGCCCGGCGCCAGGATTTTGTTTTGTAACTGACCCAAACCCCAAACACCGTATATCTTCAAAACCCCCCTTTTCCCTCATGTCCCCAAGTTAATGTTCACTGTTCCTTTGTCTCTTTGTGCACGCCCATCACGTTTGTAAGCCTTCTGATCTGAATAAATACAGGGCAAGGACCCTTATTTGGGGCTCTTGTCTTTTTCCAGACATTAGCCATCTCTCACTTTAATCCTGCATCCCGCTCTTTTGCTGGCCAAAAGAGAACTTTAGACTTAGAGTCTACCACAGTTTTCAAAAATCAATTTTATTAGTTAACCTAAATATTTAAAAGTAGTCAACTATTCTGTGGAGCACCTGGCTGGCTCATTTGGTAGAACATGCAACTCTTGATCTCGGGATCGTGGGTTCAAGCCCTATGTTGGTCATACAGTCTATAAGCAAACAAACAAACAAACAAATAAATAAATAAAAGCTGTCAATTATTATAAAATAAAAACATATCCCATGCTACAATATAACAATATACAAAAACTATAGATAAAATAAATACACTATTTTTTTTTTAGGAAGAGCATGACTCTTGACCTCAGGATCATGAGTTCAAGCCCCACACTAGGTCTAGAGGTTATTAAAAACATAAAGAAATAAACTTTAAAAAAAACTATAGCTAATGTGCAATAGTTAAAAATTAAATAATCATATTTCTGCGTATGAAGCAATAATAAACTTATTTTTGTAGTGACTGGCTGGCTCAGCCGGTAGAGCACACAACTCATGATCTTAGGGTCGTGAGTTCAAGCCCAACGCTGGGCATGGAGCCTACCTTCAAAAACTAAAATAAAAAATAAACGTATTTCTTTTCTTCTAATAGTTTTTCATTTTTTTAAATAATAACAAAGCAATTATTTTTTTTTTAATGTTTATTTTTGAAAGAGAGACAGCGTGACTGGAGGAGGGGCAGAGAGAGAGGGAGACACAGAATCTGAAGCAGGCTCCAGGCTCTGAGCTGTCAGCACAGAGCCTGACACGGGGCTTGAACTCACAAACTGCGAGATCATGACCCGAGCCGAAGTCGGACACTTAACCAACTGAGCTACCCAGGTACCTCAATAACAAAATAATTAAAACAACATCAGGGAGACAATGAGAAGTCCAATCTGACTGGAGAACAGGGTACACAGATGAGCAGTGGGAAATATAAAGGAAAAAGAAATAGACAAATTATGGGAGAACTGAAAAGGCATTCGGGGTAAGAAGTATGCTTAATTGAACAAATGTGTTAAACACCTACTATGCACCACACACTCTACTTTAGTGCTGGAGTGGCAGCAAAGTAACTACATTCAAATAACTCCAAAATCAGTACAAGGAAATGTAAACAAATACCATATATCTTTGATTTTATAATGCCCGTTTTCTTCTAATGTTAACATTTCTGAAATCCACGTGTGTGCTTATTGTGGAAGTTTTTTTTCCAGAAAAGTTATTAAATTGATGGTGAATGCTACAACAAAGGAAATACATTAATTGCAATAAAGGATCACACCTGTTATAACAGAAGTATAGAGTAATCACTATATGTGGAAGATGAGAGGACAGGAAACAAATAAAGACCTGATCTGGGATACAAAAGATCAATAGGAATTCACAAGGTAGAAAAGAAGGAGAAGGACATTTAACAGTAGGTGGTAAAAACATGGAAACCTAGGGGCGCCTGGGTGGCGCAGTCGGTTAAGCGTCCGACTTCAGCCAGGTCACGATCTCGCGGTCCGTGAGTTCGAGCCCCGCGTCGGGCTCTGGGCTGATGGCTCAGAGCCTGGAGCCTGTTTCCGATTCTGTGTCTCCCTCTCTCTCTGCCCCTCCCCCGTTCATGCTCTGTCTCTCTCTGTCCCAAAAATAAATAAACGTTGAAAAAAAAAAATTTAAAAAAACATGGAAACCTAGAAGCTCATGATATGGGGCACCAGGGTGGCTCAGTCAGTTAAGTGTCCAGCTCTTGGTTTCAGCTCAGGTCACGATCTCAGTTTCGTGACTTTGAGCCCCACACCGGGCTAATGTGCTGGCAGCGTGGAACCTGCTTGGGATTCTGTCTCTCCCTCTTTCTCTTCCCCTCCCCCGCTCGTGCTCTGTCTTTCTCAAAATAAACTTAAAAAGAAAAAAAAAAAAAAAGAAGTGCATGATACCGTCAAGGAACAGCATGTAGTTTGGGAGACTGCACTGTGGAGTCTGGGGGCAGTATAAGACTAACTTGAGGGGCGCCTGGGTGGCTCGGTCGGTTAAGCGACTGACTTCACCTCAGGTCATGACCTCACGGTTTGTGAGTTCAAGCCCCGTGTTGGGCTCTGTGCTGACAGATCCGAGCCAGCTTCCGGTTCTGTGTCTCCCTCTCTCTCTGCCCCTCCCCCATTCACGCTCTGTCTCTCTCTCTTTCAAAAATAAATAAATATTAAAAAAAAAAAAAGACTAACTTGAAGAGCAGTAAGCCAGGAATGCAAGGGGGATATAATAGACAAAAAAACAATCAATGTAAGCATACCATATTAATGCAGTAAAAGACAAAACCCATGTGATCATCTCAACAAACACAGAAAAAGCATCTGAAAAATCCAACACCCTACTGTGATTTAAAAAATTTTTCAAAAACTTCGGTATAAAAGGCTTCGGTATAAAAGGTTATAAAAGGTTATTCAACTTAATAAAGGGCATCTATGAAAAAAAACAGAGCTAACACCATATTCAATGGTGAAAGACTGACTGCATTCCTCTTAAATTCAGGAACAAGGCAAGAATTTCCACTCTCACCATTTCTACTCAACATTGTACTACCAGAAGTTCTAGCCAGGACAATTAAGTCAGAAACAAGTAAAAAGCATCCAGATTAAAAAAAAAAAAAAAAGAAGTAAAACATTTCTATTTGCAGATGACATGATCTTGTATACAGAAAAACCTACTGAACCATTAAAAAACTATTAGAATGAAGACACTAGTTCAGCAAGGTTGCAAGATAAAAGGTCAGTATGTAAAAACCAATTATATTTCTATGCACTAGCAATGAGTATCCCCACAACAAAATTAAGAAAAAATTTCCATATTTACTCAGCCATAAAAAAAAATCTTGCCATATGAAACAATTTGGATGAAACCAGATGGTATTATGGTAAGTGAAATAAGTCAGCAGAAAAAGATAAATACCTTGTGATTTCACTTATATTTGGGATCTAAAAAACAAAACAAATAAAACAAACATAAACACAGAGAACAAACTGGTGGTGGGAGGAGGGATGGGCAGAATAGGTGATGGGGATTAAGAGGAACAAGTTTCCAGTTATGAAATAAATAAGTCACAGGAATGTAAAGTGTGGCATAGGGAATATAGTCAATAGTATTGTAATAACTTTGTAGGGTGATAGATGATAACTACACATCATGGTAATCATTTTGTAATGTTTATTAATGTCAAATCAGTACACTGTAGAATTGAAACTAATCTAATATTCTATGACAAGTAAACTTTAAAAAAGAAAAATTCTATTTACAGTAAAATCAAAAAAAAATAAAAACTTAGGAAAATTATAAAATGTTGAAAGAAATGAAAACTATAAATAAGTCAAAAGACGTGAACATTTGAGACACCGGGGTGGCTCAGTCGGTTAAGGGTCCGAATTCAGCTCAGGTCATGATCTTGTGGTTTGTGAGTTCAAGCTGTACTGACAGCTCAGAGCCTGGAGCTCACTTGGGATTCTGTGTCTCCCTCTCTCTCGGCCCCTCCCCTACTCATGCCGTGTGTCTTTCTCTCAAAAATAAATGAACGTTTTAGGAAAAATTTTTTTTAATTTTTACAGACATGAATATTCACAGGTTGGACAATCTAATATTAAGACAGTAAAACTCCCCCAAAGTGATCTAGAAATTCAACACAATTCCTATCAAAATCCCAACTTGCATTTTCTAAAGAAATGGACAGGCTGATCCTAAAATTTATACAAGAAGGCAAGGGTCTCAGAACGGCCAAAGCAATCTTGGAAAAGAACAATGCTGGAAGACTCACACCTCCTGGTTATAAAACTTCAGACACAGCTCACTACACAGCTACAGAAATCAAGAGAGTGTGGTACTGGGATAAGGACAGAAATATATATATATATAATATATATATATATATAATATATATATATATATATATATATATATCAGAAATAAAGATCAATGGAGTAGAATTGAGAGTCCAGAAATAAACATTTACATTTACAATCAACTGATTTTCAACAAAGGTGACAAGACAAGTGGATGAGGAAAGAAATTTATTATCGAGAAATGGTGCTAGGACAACCAAATATCCACATGCAAAAGGATAAAGGTGGACCCTGATCTCACACCATACACAAAAAACTAAAAATGGACAATACACCTAAATGTAAAAGCTAAAGCTATGAAATTCAAACAAAAACATAAGGGTAAACCTTCATAACCCTGGGTTAGGCAATGGTTTCTCAGGTATGGCACCAAAAGCACAAGTAACATAACTAAAAATAGATAAAATGTGCTTTGTCAAAATTTCAAAATTTTGTGTTTCAAAGTAGAGATCCCACAGAATAGGAAAAAAATATCTGCAAACCATATATCTGTTAAGGGATTTATGTACGGAATTAAAAAAATAAAAACTCTTATAACTCAGTAAAGATAAGACAGCCCAATTAGAAAACGGGCAAAAAGTCTGAATAGATATTTCCATTAGGAAGATATACACATGAGATGCTTAACATCAATAGTTATTAGGGAAATGCAAATCAAAACCATGAGGAGATTATACTTCACACCCTAAGATGGCTGTCAACAAAAATACAGGTAATAACAAGTGTTGTCCAGGAGGTGGAGAAATTAGAATCCTCACGATGTAAAATGGTGGTGCTAGCACTTTGGAAACTTAACATTTCCTCAGATTGTTAAACATAGAATTACCACGGGATTCAGGAATTCCACTCCTACCTATATACACAAGAAAGTGACAACAGACATCTACACAAAAACGTGTACATCAGTGTTCACAGCAGTATTATTTATAATAAACAGCCAGAGTGGAAACAATCCAATTGTCTATCAATTGATGAATGGATAAATAAAATGTACAATGGAATATTATTCAGATTTAAAAAGGAATGAAGTACTGATACATGCTACAACATAAACGAACTTTGAAAACATTATGGTAAATAAATCTGTCACAAAAGGCCAGATACTTTATGAATCAATCTATATGAAATGTCCAGAATGGGCTAATTCTATAGAGACAGAAAAGAGATTAGCGGTTAACTAAGTCTGGATGAGGGGAATGAGAAGGTAATGGGGAGGGACTGCTTATAGTTATGGGGTTTTGGGGGAACACAATGGAAATATTCGAAAATTACACTGTAGTGATGGGTGCAGAACTAATAATCAATAAACTATACACTTTAATTTTTTTTATTTTGTTTTTTTTAATTTAAGAGAGCTTGCAGGCACACACACGTGCATGCAGGGGTGGTGGAGGGGTGGAGGGAGGAGAGAGAGAACTTAAGCAGGCTCCTTGCTCAGCATAGAGCCCAATGCAGGGCTCAACCCCATGACCCTGGGATCATGACCTGAGCTGAAATGGAGAGTCGGACGCTCAGGGTGCCTGGGTGGCTCAGTTGGTTAAGCGTCAGACTTCGGCTCAGGTCATGACCTCACGGTTCCTGGGTTTGAGCCCCACAGCTCAGAGCCTGGAGCCTGCTTCAGATTCTGTGTCTCCCTCTCTCTTCTTGTCCCCTGCTGTGCTCTCTCTCTCTCTAAGAATAAATAAACTAAAAAATAAACAAACAAAAAAGAGACCCTCAACCAACTGAGCCATCCAGGTGCCCCTATACTATCTATATACTTTAAATGGGTGAATTTTTGTTATGTGACTTATAACTCAAGAAAATGTTAAAAAGAAAAGGAGTAAGCAGAGATAGATCTGGAAAAAAAGATCTGTGTCTTAAAATATGAAACTGGACCTCATTCTATTATATAAAAATCAATTCCAGGGGCGCCTGGGTGGCGCAGTCGGTTAAGCATCCGACTTCAGCCAGGTCACGATCTCGCGGTCCGTGAGTTCGAGCCCCGCGTCGGGCTCTGGGCTGATGGCTCAGAGCCTGGAGCCTATTTCCGATTCTGTGTCTCCCTCTCTCTCTGCCCCTCCCCCGTTCATGCTCTGTCTCTCTCTGTCCCAAAAATAAATAAACATTGAAAAAAAAAAATTAAAAAAAAAAAAAATCAATTCCATATTGATTAGGAACTTAAACGTTTATCCAAAACAACCCTTTAAAACTCTTAGTAAAAAAGGTAGATGAATATATTTCACACATTCTTAAAACAAAACGCAAAAAGCAATAACTATAAAGCACGGACAAAGTTGACTGTATTAAAATTTTGAACATTTGCTAATGAAAAGACTTCTTAAAAAGCAAAAAGAGGGGCGCCTGGGTGGCGCAGTCGGTTAAGCGTCCGACTTCAGCCAGGTCACGATCTCGCGGTCCGGGAGTTCGAGCCCCGCGTCAGGCTCTGGGCTGATGGCTCAGAGCCTGGAACCTGTTTCCCATTCTGTGTCTCCCTCTCTCTCTGCCCCTCCCCCGTTCATGCTCTGTCTCTCTCTGTCCCAAAAATAAATAAACGTTGAAAAAAAAAAAAAAAAAGCAAAAAGAGGGGCGCCTAGGTGGCTCAGTCGGTTAAGCGTCCGACTTCAGCTCAGGTCATGATCTCGCGGTCCGTGAGTTGAAGCCCCGCGTCGGGCTCTGTGCTGACAGCCCAGAGCCTGGAGCCTGCTTTGGATTCTGTGTCTGCCTCTCTCTCTGCCCCTCTCCAGCTTGTGTTCTGTTTCTCTCTGTCTCTCAAAATAAATAAATAAGCAAATGTTTTTTAAAAATTTTAAAAAAACAATTTAAAAAAGTAGCAAAAAGACGTGATAAACTAGGAGAAAATATTCACAATATGCAAAGTTGACAAATGAGTAGTGTAAGGAATACTTTAACTCATAGAATTCTATAAGAAAAGGACAAACAGCCAATAGAAATTGGGCAAAATACACAAAAAGTTATTTCACAGTACAGGAAACACCTATGGCCAAAAAGACATCTGAAGGTATGTTAACATCACTCGTGATCAGAAAAATGTATACCAAGAAACACTTCACTGAAACACCATTTTAAACTCATTTGGCCAAAATGTGTAGATCTGACAATACTATGTGCTGGAGATCTGGATTCGTAGGCTCTCTCATACATGATGAAGGAAATGTACTTTTTTTTTTCATTTCAGAGAGAGAGAGAGAGAGAGAGAGAACGCATGCACAGGGGAGAGGGGCAGAGGGAGCGAGGGAGAGAATAGGGAATGCTAAGCAGGTTCCTCGTTCAGCGTGGAGACCGACACCGTGCTCGATCCCAGGACCCTGGCATCATGACCTGAGCTGAATCATGAGTCTGGATGCTCAACCAACTGAGCAACCCAGGAGCTCCAAGAGAAAGGTAAATTTTACACCAATCTGGCAGTCTCTCAAGTTGAACGCTGGCATGCCACATAACCCCGAAATTCCACTACCAAGTGTATACTCTAGAGAAATTCTTGCACGTGCACCACAGGAGACATAGTAATACTTACAGCAGCACTGTTCACAAGAGCAAAAACGTGGCAACAACCCAAATGGCCATCAGAGAGAAAGTGAATAGAGTATAGTCACACAATGAAAGATAAATATTAAGTAATACAAAAATTACCAGTCATATAGAGCATAGTGTACGCGTTAGCTTTTTTAAACGTTTCTTTAAATATTCAAGACAAGGAATAAGCAAGGAATAAGCTTACTGGCTCCAAGGTGTGTTAGCAGCTACGAGTGACAATCAGATCTGCATATTAGAAAGAGTGCTGTGGCTACAGTGTGAAGAATTGGATTTGAAGCATATAGGAGGCAGAGAGAGATCATTCAGGAAAACTGCTGATAAGTCCAGTTAAAGGTGAGGGGAGGAGGACCTGAATTACAACAATAGCAGCGAAAATAGACAGGAAGGAAAGAGATCTGAAAGCTATTCAAAGGGCTATGCCCAACAGGCCTTAGTTCCTAACTAGATATAGAAGGGAAAGGGAAGAGTCGAAAATCATTCCCAAGTTTATGGTCTGGGTGACCAGGGGGCCTAAGGTCAATAGCAAGAGCTGGTTTTTTAACTTATTTTTTTAAGTTTATTTATTTATTTGGAGAGAGAACGTGCACACGAGGGAGGCAGAGGCAGAAAAAGAGGGAGAGAGAGAATCCCAAGCGGGATCTGTGCCAATAGCAGGGCTTGATTTCACGAACCATGAGATCCTGACCTGAGCCGAAATCAAGAGTCAGAGGCCTAACCAACTGAGCCACACAGGCACCCCAGGAGCTGATTTTTTAAATATATTTTGAGTTTGAAGAGACTCTTTAAGATGTCAATATTTATGTAGTTTCCCTCTTCATGAGTAACTATAGAATCTGATCCTTTCCCCTACCTCCAATATCCTCTATAAAGCCCTCTCTGATTTTCTACCAATGCAATCAGATGTCACCTCTCCCTCTTTGAACCTGCACTGTGGCAGTCCTCTCTATGCACTACAGGATCCTTAGGGGATTCCAGGCCTCTACCTACTAGATGTCAGTAGCATTCCAAAGTTGTGGCAATCAAAACATCTCCAGATATTACTAAATATACTCTAGGGCAAATCTTCCCTGGTTGAGAACAATTGATCTAGCCTATACAATAGATACGTGAGTACAAATAAGTATTTATTTCATAGCACTATGAAATCATAAATTCCTTTAAGGCAGCAACTTTACAATCTTGTCCATATAGGTAAAATACATATGAAAACCCCATTCTTTTTTTTCTTAAACGAATGTTCCTTTGGGGCACCTGGGTGGCTCAGTTGGTTGGGTGTCCAACTCTTGGTTTTGGCTCAGGTCATGATGTCTCAGTTTGGGTTCGAGCCCCGCATTGGGCTCTGTGCTGACAGCCTGCTTTGAATTCCCTCTCTCCCTCTCTCTGCCCCCTCCCTCACTTGTGTGCTCTCTTTCTCAAAAAATAAACTTAAAAAAATTTTTTTAAATAAAAAAAAAACAAATTTTTTTTTTTAAGTTTATTTATTTTTGAGAGAGAGATACAGTGTGCAAGCAGAGGATGGGAAGAGAGAGAGGGAGACACAGAATCGGAAGCAGGCTCCAGGCTCCGAGCCGTCAGCACAGAGCCCAACGCGGGGTGCGAACTCACAAATCGCAAGATCATGAGCTGAGCCAAAGTCTGCACTTAACTGACTGAGCCACCCAGGTACCCCATGACAAATCCATTCTTACATATTAAGGCAGGTTAAGTTATCTATGTTCATAGGGTGCCTGGGTAGCTCAGTTGATTGAGCATCTGGCTCTTGATTTCAGCTCAGGTCATCTCACAGTTTGTGAGTTCAAGTCCTGCATCAGGCTCTACGCTGACAGCACAGAGCCTGCTTGAGATTCTCTCTCTCTCCCTCTCTCTCTGCCTCACCCCGGCTTGAGCTCTCTCTCTCAAAATAAATAAATAAACTTAAAAAAAAAGTTATCTATGTCCAATTTACTATTTTTAATTTATAAATATCTTTAAAAGTAATTGATTTCTTTTTAAGTTTTTATTTATTTATTTTATTTATTTAACTACACCAAACATGGGGATCGAACTCCGACCCCAAAATGAAAAGTCACATACTCTTGTGAGTGAGCCAGGCAGGTACCCTTAAAAGCAATTGATTTCCCACTGACACAGACATCCCCAACCAAATAGCTCAAAGTATTAAGGATTTAGATATTGTAATTACTTTTTTAAGAGAGGAAGAATTCTAGGGGTGCCTGGGTGGCTCAGTCGGTTAAGTGTCCGACTTCGGCTCAGGTCATGATCTCACGTTTCGTGAGTTCGAGCCCCACGTCGGGCTCTGTGCCTGGAGCCTGCTTCGGATTCTGTGTCTCCCTCTCCCTCTGCCCCTCCCCCGCTCATGCTCTGTCTCTGTCTCTCAAAAACAAAGATTAAAAAAAAAGAGAGAAAGGAAGAATTCTAGGCTGTGCATTCTAGAGCCTCTTTGGGGCATAACCATCTAATGAAGTGATTTCTGAATGCAATCCAAATTCCCAAATGTTCTAGAACTGGTTAGTCTCCATAGAGTTCAAATAAAAGTTTATGCTGCAGTTATTTTATTTCTGTCTTTTGTCATCCTGAATCCTTAATATTATGCATAAAATTCTACTGAAAAAGACTGAAGTGATCAATTTAAAGGTAAAGTGACAAAAATCTCTGTCAAAAATCATACAGGAGTACATAAAATTAGATTTACATCCTTACTTGGAAAAAAACAACTTTTAAAATTTTTCCTATCAAAAAATACATTAGAAAACAGCCATTGTTTACCCATTACAGGACACTGATATTCTGTAAGTGGAATGCTACCAACTTACAATTTATTTGAAACAGGAGAAATGTAAAGATTAAAATTTAAAACTTGACCTTTAGAAGACTTGAGTGCACTAGTTTTTAAGTGAGACTAAACATAAACTTAAATTACAATTATAAAACTGTCTTGTACAGGGGCATCTGAGTGGCTCAGTCAGTTAAAGCGTCCGGCTCTTGATTTCAGCTCAGGTCATGATCTCACAGTTCGTGAGTTCGAGCCCTGTATCCAGCTCTGCACTGACAGCACAGAGCCTCCCTGGGATACACTCTCTCTCTCTCTCTGTCTCTCTCTCTCTGTCTCTCTCTCTCTCTCCTTCTCTGCCCCTCCCCTGCTCATACTCCCTCTATTTCTCTCTCAAAATAAATAAATAAACATTTTTAAAAAATAAAATAAAACTGACTGGTACAGCTTTTATTATATTAAATGGTTCCCTGGAATGTAAGGTGTTCCTTTCTATAAAGGGAAGCAGACAAAACTTTCTGAAACTTTCCAGAGTATTAAAATGATTCAAGGAGTACCCAAATATACCAGAGTGTAACAAAACAGAGAGAACTAAAAGATTTCCCCTCTAGGTCATGATGAAAAACTTTGGGGGCGCCTGGGTGGCTCGGTCGGTTGAGCGTCCGACTTCGGCTCAGGTCGTGATCTCACAGCTCTGAGTTTGAGCCCCGCGTCGGGCTCTGTGCTGACAGCTCAGAGCCTGCGGCCTGCTTCGGATTCTGTGCCTCCCTCTCTCTCTGCCCCAACTCACTCGCGTTCTGTCTCTGTCTCTCTCAAAAATAAATAAAACATCAAAAAAATTAAAATTAAAATTAAAAAAATAAAAACTTTGTAGAATAAAGGGTGGGTATCACACAGTTTAAGCATCCCTTAGAGTGAACTGTTGGGATGGTCTAGGAGAATGATACGCCCTTCTGCACAGTTTCACAGTGCCTTGGAAATTAAACAATTACTACGTACCAGGGAATCAATAAGCTGCAAGTCTTCAATTATTTCCATTGGTGAAATATATTTTATTTGTGAAAAGTATTCCTAGCATCATCTTTTATTTTGTCCGTATGCTTCTGGATCTTGTCCCACTTTATGCTTTGATGACAAATAAATGCTTCAGGGTTTGTATTACAGATAATCTAAATCCAAGTATTAAATTTTAAACTTTAAGCAAAGTGTCCCTGTAAATCCAATTCCAAAATATCCCGATCAACCACTTCTGTTCTTTTACCTGCCACAGAGTATATATATTTTTTCATAAAATATGATAAGCTCATATTTTCCAAAAGCTACTAATTTAGCTGCTTACCACACAGTCCTAATTCTAAACTGTGGCTTCTTCTCCAAATTGATTCCTTAAAGCACTATGCTCTACTGAATACCTTTTCCTACGCTCATCAACCTTTTCCCTGATGACACTGCCTCAGTTCTTTACGATTAAAAGTCAAGACATTAGCGTCCCCAGACATCTAACTTCACTTGCACCTTAGTCAGGCTACTTCTCCCATCCTTGGCTAACAGCTCCCCACCCTGTTCTTGCTTCCCTCGCCCTCAAATAAAGGTCCTCTCTCCTCCTCCTCTTGCATTTTAACACCGAACTCTCCACCAGTTTCCTCCTCTCAGCCTCTTAGTATGTTTGCAAAAATACAGAGTAAACCTTCGGTTAACATCTGCCCTTAACACGCAGTGTCTATTCTCAACTCTGTGTTCATAACAGTTTTTCCCCTGAAATTCTGCAACTGCCCCTCCTACCTAACCATAACTTGATCCCATGCTGATTGTTGATCTCAAGATTCAGCATACATCTAACTTTAAAGGAAGCTTTCTCAAACTAACTTCACCCCCACTAAAAGGAAGCCTTATGACACAGTTTCACATCACTTATTTGTAGATTTTATAAAAGCATACAATTTCGAGTATTCTCATATAATTCTTTTCCTTTTTATGAATATTTTAGTAAGTTTCTTTTTTAAGTTTGTTTGTTTGTTTATTTATTTATTTATTTATTTATTTATTTATTAGTAATCTCTACACCTAACATGGAGCTCCAGCTAAGCCAGCCAGGCACACCTATTCTTTTATAATTGTCACACATATTCCTGTACACATTCAACTACTATGTTACAAACCCTTCAAGGACAAGAACCATGTCTTTTTCTTTTGTACTGGCTAGTCATGTTTCCAAAGTTGGAGTTCAGTAAAGGCTTTCTTAATGAATCTCTTCTAAAACCGTCAGAATGAGAAGCATGGCGACAAGCTATGCAACTATCACGCGACACAGAACAAAACACACTGCGCCACGAGCGAAAATTATATAACCTATGAAGTTAGGTAAGCATTCTCCAGAACAAATACTCTATTAATATAGTGTTTAGTTGAACGAGAGTTTTATTATAAAGGCAGAATGTGTCACAGTGGAAATAACACTGTAATGGTGAGTGCTACCGGCGGAAAACCTAGGCTCTGACCCACACTTTGTCATACGCTGGCCATTTCGCTTTGGGCAAATCACTTAACCTCTCACAACAACAAGGAGTAATTACTATGTATACTCTGCCGAGCTCACAGGGTTATTATTAGGATACAATAGTATAATGTACATGAAAGCGCTTAGAAATTTATAAAGAACTATATAAATGGTAATATTTTAATGATGAACATACCCTCCAATTTAAGATGACATTTTATTTTAAAATGTGAACTTACAAAAGAGAGCAATTAGGGGCACCTACTTATGCTGCAGAAGAATTCATCACTGAATAAAATAAATCGCTGCAAGGTCCAGCAACTGAAATTCAATCTAGAGCAAGTAAACGATGAGTTAACTGTCAAAAATGTGCTTCACGTCCAATTTTCCAGGAAGACGCTTATTACATAAAGCAAAGTAGATACCTGAATCAGTCCACAAAATCACAATCACAGGTCCATTCCACTGGATGCACTGAGAGGACCTTCACCTACAATCAGATGCTGCAAAGTTTATCTGGCTCCATTGTACAACCTGATACAATGCACCATATGCCCCGCAGTTGAAGGGGTGAACCAGCACATGTAGGAAATAGTACAGTTGACTCCAGGTTTACAGGAAAACATGTGATTAACCAGGACACAGCACGATCTGATGCGCGTAAGAATTCCTAACTCTGTTTCACAGACCTATTGTTTATGGACATAAAGGGGTAGGAAGAAGCAGAGGGAGCAGCTGCAAGTAGGCTGAGACTTATTTGTAGCATTGGTGACAAAGTCAAAGATGAAAAGCTTCAAGATTTGTTTGGGTGGCTATTAAATAATTTTCAAGCTCTCTTAAGGTCAACAAATTATCACAGTATCCACAGAGACGAAAAAGTTCTAGGTAATTTCCCTTTGCCTCGCCAAGTCTACCTATAGACCGTGGAAGACAAGACATTACAACAAGAGTCAGCTACTTTCCTGAAATGGATTACCAGCTTTCTCATCCCTGTTTTTATGTCTTTATATAGACGAGGACTTTAACCAAGAAGAATCTCAAAGGCAGACATATTCAAAAAGGTCAGGAGCACAAACCACCAATTGAAGATTCAAGTAAATTAGCAAACTCTCCCTTTTAAATATTCATCTCCTGAAAAGGCTGCATAATTAGTTAGCTTTGGGCTACATCAGAGCAGAAGAAGGGGAGTGAGCTAAAGAGGGGAAAAGAAACAAGGAGAGCAGGCGGGCAGGGCCAGGTGAAGAACACACACCAGAAATGCAAAAAAGGTAATGAAACATCAAAAACAAACTTGGTCAATAGCTACCAACTATCCATCTTCCCTCACAGCAAGACTATTAATAGAGAAAACAAGATTTTGCTGCTACGTGTTTTGGGGGCACTATTTTCTTAACGCAAAGTTATTGAACAGTATTAAATATAAACCAGTGCAAATATAAACTGAAGAAACTATAGCTTCTTGTAAGTTTCTACTCATTAGAGGCATGATATAATGGGAAAAAAATGTGTCTCTGCTTCACCAAGTCTAATAAAAATAATACTGAGGGGCACCTGGGTGGCTCAATCATATATAAGCATCAGACTCTTGATTTCGGCTCAGGATTTCGGCTCTGGTCCTGATCTCAAGGTGAGATCAAGCCCTGAGGCAGCTCGGCGCTGACAGCAGGGATGGAACCTGTTTGAGATTCTCTCTCTCTCTCTCTCTGTCTCTCTCCCCCTGCCCCTCCCCCACTCATTCCCTCGCACTCTCTGCCCCCCCAAGTAAATAAATAAACATTAAGAAAAGTTTATTCCTAGGTATTTAAAAACTAATAAAATAAAATGAAAAGAATACTGAACTAGATCTTGAATACATAGCTCCTAATTTTGATTTTGACCCTCTTGACAAGTGACTTCGGTTTAGTCACTACATTCTTATCCATGTTCTCATTCACTTAAACAGTATTTCTTGAGTACCTTAAAAATGAGCTATTTTAGACTTTCTCAGCCCTGACTACACTTTAGGATCATCTGGGAAGACTTTAAAAACAAAACAAAAAACGAGCCTCTTGGCCCCTGAGATTCTGATTTAATTGGTCTGGGGTGGGGCCCAGGGTTTTTAAAAAACACTCCCTTGCGATTTTAACGTGCAGCCCAGGTGAAGAACCACAGGTCTAACCTTGTCTTATGGATGTATATGTGAGAAACAGCAAAATGATACAAAAAGCCTTCCCTGCTTCCTTTGAAATTTATCACTTTTCCCTTCTTATCCAACTTAGCTTTACCCCCAGATTCTCACCACCTCACACCTAGATTAACAGAATACCTTCCTACCTATTTTCCCTTCCTCCAGTCTCCTCCCAATCCAATAAACCATGATATGCTTGCCTAACTAATGAGTTTGGTTCTGAAACATTATCCCACTGAGAGTCATTTTAAGTGTAACAATACCAACAAACAGAACTGTTTTCATCAAACGAGGATACTTTATGTATACATATGTGTATGTATGAGCGTGTGTATGTGTGTATGTATCATCTCAAATGTGCTCTATTCTTCTTCAGTTTCAGTGTGCCCACCTTCATTTATACATAATGAATAGTAGTCCCCAACATACAAAAATATTGCCCCTAAATAGTTCATGACTGAATTTTGTCAAAAATGAATGGCAAATGAGTCACTCACAAATTTCTCATTTAAATCTGGAAGGGTTCCCACAAGGAACACGCATTCGACTGAAAAAAAAAAGTACAATGAGGTGGAATTATCTCAAACCCTCTGTCTTACAGTAGACACCAATAAAGTTTATGACAAATGAATGCTTGCCAACGACAAATACGGTTCTGCTTTGTGTTAAAAGCTCGCCTCAAGAAAACCAACTGAAGGCTTAAAAGCTAAAGATTATAAGCACACAAGATGATACTGATGCGTATGAAAAATATTATCAAGTACAATATAAGCAATATATAAAGAGAAGACGAAACAAGGAAATGACCTATCCCCTGCCTTTAAGTAGCTCCCCATCTTCTCAGGCACCACATGACACAAACATAAAAAGAAACTAAGGCCAGCACTAACAACTATGTGGTAAAGATAGTAAGTACCATAAAGACTCAAAAACAGGGAGACTGCTATGGACTCAGGGAGTCACAGACAGCTTCTTGGAAAAGCTGGGGCTTGAACAAAACTAAATAGGTGGAGTAAAGGAAGAAATCCCAAGCATGTGGGTGACCTTCAACAAACATGAGGCAGAAAATTCATTAAATACATTTGAGGAACGGGGAGTTGACTTGGTCGGAACAGAGGGTTCTATGTAGGAGTGTTTGGGGTAATAAGGTTGCAACAATAAACTGGAGCAGACAGTGAAAGCCCTGAACGCCAAGCCAGGATGCTCCAACTTTGTCCTACAGACAGATCCTTTACAGGTTATAAAGGACAATAAGCAACAGTGTAGCCTTATAATGATGCAGTCTGAAACCATTTTTCTCGAAGCCTTTGAAGAACATACCAAGTACTATAATATTTTGTCAATATATTCATAAATATGTGAACATATTGTTTATGAAATGTGTTCAGAGTGAAGGAGTAAATACTCAAACATGCTTTCCAAAATACAGAATCAGCGATCGATTACGCATTCATAGTTCTTAGGGTAATTCCTAAGAGAACACTGGGCGGAAGGCTTCAGTTTTAGGTTTTCCTCCTCTCTGCACCCTCCTCCAAACACATATCTAAATTTAATATCCAGAAACTGAACACACTGAAATAGTGTTACTCCGAAAATAAGAGGCCTTTTATTACTTCTCATTATGGGCGAATTTACTTGCTGTACTGTTTCAAAATTACTACATCTATTCAAATAATTTTATCCATGATCTCTTTCAGCAAAGCAAATAAAAATAGCTAACAAATGTAAAGATTATGAAAAGCAAAAAACCCTTCATGAAACCAAAACACATTTAAAACAATCAGCGCTGATTTATAAGACAGAGGGGAAAGAGAGTATGTTCATAACAAAAAATGCCATCCACAACAAAGAGTACCAGAGAGGGTACGAAGAACATTACAATAGCCAATTTCTCAACCAAAATGATAAGCCATTAGCCCACAACTCCCTGAAGAACAGAGTTCATTCTGTCTCTCAAAAATGCCCTTCAATGTTTTGGCTATTGCTGCTATAAAAATTAGGACTCTTAACATAACTCAAAAGAAGGATCCTTTCCCCTAGTGACCAGACACGTTAGTGATTGATGATTTCATTTGCCACTGCAGCAAATACTAATTTAACCACCACTACCTTCTCAACACCAGGAAAATGAAAAATCTCAGTCTTTACAGGCATACGTGACAAGAAGGCAAGAATATTCTCGGATGATTCACACACATACACACACAAAATAAGAACACAAGAAAACCGTGGCAATGCTGCTGTCGCTGCACTACGAAAAGGAATATGCCATTCTTACAGGCACGTATGCCTTTAAAGAATATGTAGCAATTGTGATTTTATGTATTGTCTTTTTTTTTTTTTTTTTTAACCCGTCCGGGGAAAGATGGGAACATCCAGGAGAGTTGGAAGAAGTGCATTAAGGAAGGTGTCAATACCTCCCTCCCTACTCCTTACTGGACAAAGTCGCTTTAACAATAATGCTCTTTCACCCCTCACATCCCGCCCGGTTTCCATACATCCTTCAATCAGCACACACGCACGCGCGCGCGCGCGCGCGCACACACACACACACACACACACACACACACACCCGCCACCATTCCCTCCTCTCCCCCTCACATTCAGGAGAACAGGCTGCTCCGACTTTGTCAGTCTCGCCGCCCCCGCGAACCCGCCCAGACCAGCAGAGTCCAACAACGCAGCCACGCAGCCACCTACTCCCCCCACCTCCTCCATCCGAGCCCAGCTTCCCCTCCCCGCCCCCCACCCCGTCCTGTCACCTGCTTGGGTGGTGTCCGTCAGGTCGTAGCCGCTGCCGGGGAAGTCTCGGAGTTTCCTACCGCTGAGGCTCAGGATGCCGGAGTTGCCCGCCTCCTCCAGGGCCCGGTCCAGGCTCCTCACCGTGTGCTGAGGCTGCAGGCTCCCCGGGTTCCACTGCGGCCCGTTGGGGAACGGCTGACCGAAAAGAGTCGGTACCGGGATGGGCACCACCAGGGTCCCGCCGCCGCCGCCGCCGCCGCCTCCCCCTCCGGCTCCGCCACCTCCCCCTCCGGCTGCGCCACCGCCACCGCTACTTCCACCTCCACCACAACCGCCGCCCCCACTGTTAACACCACCTCCCTGACTCGCCGCCATGTTCCTGGGAGAGAGAATAGCCCCCGACAATACTCTCAGCTTGTGCCGCGAGTGTAGGGGATTCTTAGGACGCATGCGCAGGCTGGGGGGGGGTGGCGGCTGAGGGGGGGGCGAGGTTGAGGGTGGGAAGGAACCAGGGGGCGGGCTGGGAGGAGGTGTTGGGTAGAGAAGAGACGGTGTTCAAACGTGCAGAACGCTTGCTTTAAGAAATGTGTGCTCAGAGGAAGGATGCTAAATGTCGGTTCCGCTGCTTTGGGTACCAAAATCTTGCGAAGCGACACCAGCTTAAACACAGGTCAGTTAGCAGTGGGTCTCCAAATCTGGAAATTGCTTCACCTTTCTCCCTCTGCAAAACAAAGGCAAATATATCAGATAGGGGTGAAAGGGATTCGTTTCAGAATATATTGAAACAGCATTCAGAAGGGCTATCAGCCACCTTATTGAAACGCTTACCGCACATGCCTCAGGAATTGTTTACCAGTGTTGACACGGAGAGAAACGGCGGAGGGGCATTTGGGGAGGAAAACTGGTGCAGAATTGAGTTTTAAGCATATATGAATTTTGCCATATAATTTAGACTTCCAAAATAGGAAACGACTTTTTAAATGTTTTCAAGTATGTGTGGGTCCCAGCCAAACTGCTGCCTTCGAAAACTTGGAAAAGTTCTCTGCATGCTGTTCTATCACTCTTTGAAGTTGTGCCAAGATCTCCAAAATATCTCAGGTTTCTTCTCATCATGTCAGTATGGCTGATGGAAAACTCTTTGATCGTTAAACAACCTTAAAGTTTATTTTTGGAATGAAGGTTTTGGTTTTAGGTGGAATTCTGTAGGTTTAACACTGAAGATAACAAGCTAATCAATCTTGGATTTTAGGAGGCCATTCTTAGAACCTGAACCCAATCATTCAGGCCACTGTTACCTCTCTACCTGCACTCAGAGTATTCAAGTCTTTTTCATGAAGAGTCAGTAAAGTTACCAAAAAAAAAAAAAAAAAAAAAAAAAAAAAAAAAAAAAAACCCTATCAGAATGTTTGGACATATTCGGTTATCATTAATTTGAATATCCAATGCATCTCTTTTACATGCATTTCAATTTGAGCAATCTGCTAACAATCTCATTTTCTTAGAGCTATCTCCACAAAAGTTTATCTGCCATTGGCTCTACTTTGGGGAAAAATGCAGGAGAAATTAACAACTTGTCTAAATTGCTTTGTGGCCATACAGGCTAATTAAAATTATGCTGTCAGAAATCACATTTGCCATATGCATGACCCACAGAAGGAAGAGAACTGAGAATCAGACCCTACGATGAATTAGCAAGTGAAATCAAATTATTTAAACCCACTGGTGTCCGAAAGGGATGCTGTACCTTATATCTCATCTTTATATCACAATTCAAATCAAGTATTAATTGAGAACTTCCAGAATCAAGAAGGGCAGGTGGAGAAACTAAAGTCATTAGTCAGGTCATGGTCTCATGGTCCATGAGTTAGAATCCTGCATTGGGCTCCGTGCTGACAGCTCAGAGCCTGGAGCCTACTTTGGATTCTGTGTCTCCCTCGCTCTCTGCCCCTCCCCCACTCGTGCTCGCTCATTCTCTCTCTCTCTCTCTCTCTCAAAAATAAATAAAAATTAATTCTTAAAAAAGAACTATCGTTCAAAGAATTAAAAGAGAGTCTAAGTACAAAAAGCAGGAAGCCTGCAAAGTTGGCTAGATATACAAGACAATCGGACAAAATAACACATTCCAGAGCTCTTTCACACAAATATCAAGGCCATAAGGAGTGTTAAAAGGTAAACTGAGGCATACTTTAAAATGTTCAGAGTTGATCTGAGCACTCATCGACTTAAATTAGGCAGAGTACCAAACCAGAAGTAGCTCGGCCAACAGGAGCCAGGGGAAAGACAAGTAGAAAAAATGCGGAAGCAGAGAAGGGAAATTATCTGATTGGCTATGACTTAAAACTTCCTTGGCTGTTTGTGATTGGTTGTCCTTAGCATTTTGATTTCATAACCTTGAGGCATTTATAGGCTTAAATTCTGGTTTGCTTAAGTAAGTCGCCTTAACACTAGAGCCACCTCACTCAGTCTGATGGCCTCCTTGTTTCATTAATTTAACAGGAGAGAGAAGGTTTAGAGGAAAGAATATGAAATTTAGAAATTCGTTCCAACCACTTAGCTGCCTCTGGAATACTCAGAAAAGTGACTTAAAATCTCTGTACTTCAGTTTCCGCAAAATGACACTAAAAAATGACAACAAGAAGAACAAGGAGAAGAAAATTTAAAGTAGTGCTTACTATTTACCAGGAACGGGTCTCATTCCTTTACATATACAAAGCCATTCAGCCCTCATAACAATCCTGTAAAATAAGCCCTATTATTCTTCCATTTTATGGATGAGATAAAACAGTCTGTGCTTTACAAAGGATTGTTCTAGGAATAAATAAGGTTACTTATGAGCTATTACGCTTTTCCAGCAACTCTTCTCTGCAAGTAATAGTATAGCATTAGGTACTCAATAACTGTTAATCTCTTTATTATATCCTTGCCCCTCTCAAAAAAGAAAACTAAATAACAAGGAATATACAAATACAGGAGCCAACGGAGAAATCAGTTGATTTGTTGATAATTGTGGGCAAAGAGATACTTGACATGTTGCATGATTCTTTTTTTTTTTTTTTTTTTTGTATCAGTCTACACTAGAGAATATTTTACAATGATTACCACTTCAGTGTTATTTCTGATATGGACATGTTAGCCATTGGTTAAATTGCAGTCAATAGTCAGCATTATCCAAGCCAAACTTAGAAAACAAATGTTGATAGGGACACGTGGGCGGCTCAGTCAGTTAGTGTCTGACTCTTGATTTCTGCTCAGGTTGTGGTCCTCAGGGATTCCTGAGTTCGAGCCCCACATCCGGCTCCGCACCGACTGCAGAGTCTGCTTGGGATTCTCTCTCTTTCTCTCTCTCTCTCTCTGTCTCTTTCTCTCTGCCCCTTCCCAGCTTGAGCTCTGTCTCTCTCAAAATAAATAAATAAACTTAAAAAAAAAGAAAAACAAATGTTGATATATCACCAGGACTAGATGACACATATCAAAGATTACAGAAGGAAAACAAGGGATTTTGAACAAAATATGCAGCCTCTATCAAATAAAGCACCGGCAAATGACAAATGTGATTGTATTCAAGAGAAGTCTAAAGGGACCTTCTGAAATTCCAGGCCCGTTTAGAGTCACTGCTATTCCAAACAAATTGGTAGTTACTCAACATCTCCAAACAATATGGAGGTGGAAAGGCACAGTCCAAAACTCCAAATTCTTCTATTAGAGAACAAGATTATTGCGATAGACTACAGGATGTTCTTAACCAGTCTGTAAATGAATCAAAAGTGAGATATGTTTTATCTCAGGATCTAGAGCAAGTCAATGAACCTGGGGATTAAATGGACCAAACTATAGTATGAATTTTTTTTTAATCTTGATCAGAAGCCAAGAAAAAGCCCTGTGAGTCTCTGCAGTTTGTTCCCTGAAAACATCAGGTCAATTACATGCTAATTTTGGGGGAAGGGGGTGCAGGGGGCTAGCTGGCTCTATTGGGAGAGCATGTGACTCTTGATCTCGGGGTTGTGAATTCAAGCCTGCCTGGGGCATAAGGCTTACTTAAATAAATAAACAAATTCAGGGAAAATAAGAAATGGTGGGTATCATCAAGATATATATCAGAAGCCCTAAAAAAAACCTATTTTTGGGGTGCCTGGGTGGCTCAGTCGGTTAGGCGTCTGGCTTTAGTTCAGGTCATGTTCTCACTGTTCGTGGTTCGAGACCCACGTTGGGCTCTGTGCTGAGAGCTCGGAACCTGGAGCCTGCTTCGGATTCTGTGTCTCCCTTTTGCTGGCCCTCCCCCGCTCACACTCTGTCTCTCTCTCTCAAAAATAAATAAACGTTTAAAAAAGTTTTTTTAAAAAACAACCTATTTTTTAAATCAACAAAGATATATTTTTTAAGATTTTAGTTTTAAGTAATCTCTACACCCAACACGGGGCTCAAACTTATAGCCCCAAGATCCAGGGTCACGTGCTCTACTGACTGAGCCAGCCAGGCACCCCTGGAAAAGCCATTAATATATCTGTACTGAACTACTTCACAGCTGCAGCTAGAACGAGATGTGCAGTTCTGCTCACTCCAATCTCAGCACAACTCTTGAATTAGAGAAAGCCCTGAGAAGTGCACTTAAAATGATTGGCGACATGGGGAAAGGGGAAACTCACTTGGTCCTCCTCTCTCTAGTAACTTGATCTTTAGTCCCTTCCAAAATCCCTGTTCTGGTATGGGACTTTCAGAAGACTATACGTTAACTTATTTCAGCATAATTTATAGCACACTATTTACAACATCCTTGATCCTCCTTTGCCTCTCTGTCCCTGCTTCTACCCTTGCAGCTAACCCTTTGCACTGCTTTAACCGATCTTGACAAACTCTCTAATCCCAAAGTTAATATTTATTAACTCAAAAGAGATTTTGACAAATGTATCAGTGATCATTATTACTTAAAAGAAGCTATTGCATACCTAATCTTCAGTGTCGACATCAACAAGCACTATTTTATTCTGTCGTGGTCAGAATCCCTGCTATGACACTTACAAGGTATGAGATAGACAAGTCTTACCTCTCAAGCTTCAGACTCCTCATCTAAGGACCAGAAATCATAACATTATTAGCTGTTTCATAGGATTGTAGTGAGGATTACATGAGAAAATTACATAAAACACCTACCATATTATAAAGGTTATTATTATCTTTTTTCTAGGTTCACTTTGCCAATAGAACACTGAATTGAGTGAACCATGAATTACCAGCATGGCAATTCTTAAATTCTTCTGTATTATTGTGCCACCAGCGCTAACAGACATTTTCCTCTGTGCTGCTGTTGAAGTTATATCCTTGTTAACTCACTCCAAATTTCTGCCTCTCCTAACTTTTGTGTCACCACTATGACCCCTTAACCTGATTCCAATTCCTGTTTAATGTCTCTAATGCAATTCCAGATTTTGACCTCTAGGTTTCTAGTATGTTAACCTGATATCATGAAATCCATTTAAATATCTGTCCCAGGGGTGCCTGGGTGGCCCAACTCTTGATTTCAGCTCAGGTCATGATCCCAGGGTCGTGAGATCGAGCCCCACATCGATTTCTGTGCTAAGCATGGAGCCTGGTTCAGAGTCTTTCTCTCTCCCTCTGCTCCTCTCCCCCACCCACTCATTCTCTCTTATTTTTTTTTTTAAGTTTATTTATTTATTTTGAGAGAGACAGAGAGAGCCTGAGCAGGGGAGAGGCAGAGAGAGAGGAAGAATCCCAAGCAGGCTCCACGAGGCCAGCACAGAGCCGGATGTGGGACTCAAACCCACAAAACTGAGTTCATGACCTGAGCTGAAACCAAAAGCCAGACACTTAACCGACTGAGCCACCCAGGTGCCCCTCGCGTTCTCTCCCTCTTAAAAAAAAAAAAAAAAAAAAAAAAAAAAAAAAAAAAAAAGTTTAAATATCTGTTCCAAATCCTTCTCAAAAATATACCTTAAAATGCAGCTCAGTGAATAGAGCATGTGACTCTTGATCTTGATCTTGGAATTGTGAGTTCGAGTCCCACATTGGGGGTAGAGTTTACTCAAAAATAAAAAACCAACACAAACAGAGAGGGAGGGAAGCAAACCACAAGAGACTCTTAAATACAGAGAACAAACTGAAGGTGGATGCGGGGTGGGGGTGGAGAGGGGAAAATGGGCGATGGGCATTGAGGAGGGCACTTGATGGGATGAGCACTGGGTGTTTTATGAAAGCCAATTTGACAATACATTATTTTAAAAAATAATAAGATTACAAAAAAATTAAAAAATAAATAAATAAAAATAAAAAGCATATACATATATATATTTTTGTATATATATTTTTTCTGTATATATATATATATATATATATATATTTGCTTGTTTTGTTTTATTTTGTTTTGTGTAAGTGACACAAGTCTGTTAAACATCCTGAAGAGCTTTCTTATTAGAGGAGCATGTAAAAGATACAGAGCTAGAGCACAGAATTTTGCTACTTTAGCTTGGCCGAAAGAAAGTATATAAAGCATCACACTAGATTATTAAAACTGTAATTAGAAAACATAAGGTTGAGGAAGATTTTTTTTTTTTTTTTTTTAGTCTTCTTTAGTATTACATTGGAAAGTCTCCTCTTTATATATAAACATGGAAACATGCCATATGCCTTTTGGGTAATCTTGTCTTGTATAATTTTCTTCTTCTTCTTGCACTATGTGAAAGAGAATGATGAAGTAGGGCCTTTTTGAGCAAAATCCAAATTCCTAATAGGAAAACCTAGGCAACAATCATGCTACCTATAAGCAGGCTATATCTGTGATAGAGAAAAACAGACATTAGTGGCATTTCAGTAAAGCATATTAAAGGAATTATGATATCAAGCTAGACTAAAACCTCAGGAGAAAATATAAATGCCAGCAGGGTTTAGATTCTTTATGTCCTTAAATAGAATAAGATAGAAACATTTGGCCCAAAATCTGTGTATAAAATGAAGCTTGTGGGGCGCCTGGCTGGGTCACTGTCTCAGTCGGTGCAGCATTAGGTGGTGATTTCCAGATCATGAGTTTGAGCCCCACGATGGGCATGGAGATTACTTAAAAAAAAAAAAAAAAAAAAAAAGGTTGTGATGAAATGATGAAGAATCAAGTTGGACATCTACACATCTACGAAAGTCTAATTATATTTGTTTACCTTAAAATTTGGCTCAAAAAATTTTTTGGTTCAAGAGTGCCTGGGTGGCTCAGTCGGTTGAGCGTCCGACTTCGGCTCAGGACATCATCCCATAGTTCGTGGGTTCCAGCCCCATGTCAGGCTCTTTGCTGACAGCTCAGAGCCTGGAGCCTGCTTCAGATTCTGTGTCTCCCTCTCTTTCTGCCCCTCCCCGACTCATGCTCTGTCTGTCTTTCTCTCAACAATAAATAAACATTAAAAAAAATTGGGGGGGAGGGGGTTCAAATCTTCATTATCATACATAGCATTTATTTCATGTGAAGAGTGGCTGGTTTACGGGTTTATGTTTTTTGGTTCCCTCTCTCTCGATCACGTAAATGTAGGACATAAATCTCTGTGGGACTGTGACTGAGGTATCACCTGGTGATGGTATACCCAAACTACACGGGCTTTTTGCTTTTTTGTTGGGGGCGGGGGGTTTGGTTTGATGATGAAATTCCTTTTATTTTTTTTTTTTTGAGTTTATTTATTTTGAGAGAGAGCGAGAAAGAGCACATGTGCGTGCATGAGAGAGTAGGGGAGGGGCACAGAGAAAGGGAGAGAGAATCCCAAGCAGTCTCCATGCTCAGTGTGTAGCCCAATGCAGGGCTCAATCTCATGACCATGAAATCATGACTTGAGCTGATATCAAGAGTTGGACGCTTAACCGACTGAGCCACCCAGGCACCCCAAAATTCCTCTTAAAGACTAAGTCTACAAACCTAAATTTCTAGGGTTGCCTGGCTGGCTTGGTTGGTAGAGAATGTGACTCTTGACTTCAGTCAGGGTTATGAGTTCGAGCTCCACATTGGGTGCAGAGATTACTTAAAAGATTAATTAAAATCTGATAAACCTAAAGCTCTAAAGTGATAACTGGGTCACAAATGACCCTAAACTCCAGTTTTTCCTCTCCATGTGGCACCAAGACTATTTCTTCTTGGCCACTGCCATAATCATGACCCCAGTTAGCCTACTTGTAAGTTGTCAGAAGGAAGGGTCAAAGCTGTGTTCCCTGAACAAGAGAGGGTATGATCAAATATTGCAAGTTATTTTAGATGTGTCTTGTTTTGGTGAGGCAGTCAGAAATTTCAGTCTTCACTAACATTATAGGTTTAGGTTGGCAATGCTAACCCTCAAGAGCTATTTATTTCTGCTTAAGTACTTTGTCTACAATTATGGTACGATTCCACAAAGTAGGAGAAAATATATTGGTTGCAATGACCTCATGTTTTACACTTCCTGTCTTTAACACGAATAGTTAATGTAGAAAACTAACACACTTTCCCACTCTTTTGTGGTTGTAAAGGTCTCTCTATTGAAACAGCTAGCCATAGTCATTCAATAACGGAGTAGATAATTCTAAGGTACTACTGAATAAACAACTAGGTTATCCTTGATGGCTTCATTGACTTCTCTATTTTGTGCAAGTTGAACACTCCTTAATAAATTCTTCACCTTAAATACTTCTACTTAGATTAAAACCTTTTTTTTTTAAGGATACAGACATACAGTTCCAGAGGCCTTTAAAATTTTCTTAGCTAAATAATAATAATAATAATAATAATAATAATAATAAAATAAGATTTTCTGAGCTGGCAATGGCTTCTCCTACCGGTCATAAACAATAGCCTTTTGATAGGTTGGCAAAACCATAAATGCACCATACTACGTGAATACTAACATCGTCTCTACCGCCATAAACTTCGTTCAAGTCATTATTTTCTCTATTGTAGTCTCTTCACACTGGCCTTTCTGCTTCTATTCCTCTACAATTTAGTAATTACCTAAGGGCGCCCGGGTGACTCAGCTGGGTGGCTCAGTTGGTTCTCTCTGCACCTCCCCCCTCACACCGTGTCTCTCTCTGTCTCTTGGAAATAAATAAATGTTAACAAAAAAAATTTTAATTAATAATAATTATGTGGTCTTGGGCAAGTACCTTAGCTTCTTTGTGTCCCCTTTTTCTTATCTGAAAAACAGGTATGATAATCCCACCTACCTTACAGGGATACTGTGAGGATTAGAATTATTTAATACATGTAGAGCATCTAGAAGAGTATCTAGCACATAGTAAGTCCTCAAAGAACCTTTGCTAGTATAATTGCCATTATCATTAACATACTCTGCTTGCTAGTAATACCTAGTAAATGATCTCTCTTAATTGCACAAAGGTCCTGTGGAGTAGACATTATTATTAAACCCATTGTATTTACTTACTTATTTATTGTTGAGAGAGAGAGAGAGAGAGAGAGCACACGAGCAGGGGGAGGGGCAGAGAGGGGGGGTGGGGCAGAGAGAGGGAGACAGCAGGCTCCGGAGTGGGGTCTGCACTAACAGCAGCAAGCCTGACATGGGGTTCAAACTCATGAACTGTGAGATCTTGACCCGAGCTGAAGTCTGACATTTAACCGACTGAGCCACCCAGGCGCCCAAATTATCCCCATTTTATAAGTGAGGAAACTGGTTCAGAGAAATTAAGTAACTTGTTCAAGGTTTCAGTTGAAAAGTAGCAAAGCAAAAATTTGAACAGGAATATGATTGACTCCTAACCCTAGGTTCACTTTTTAAAAAAAAATTTTTTTAATGTTTTATTTTATTTTTGAGAGAGACAGAGCGTGAGTCGGGGAGGGGCAGAGAGAGAGGGAGACACAGAATCCGAAACAGGCTCCAGGCTCTGAGCTGTCAGCACAGAGCCCAATGCAGGGCTCAAACCCATGAACTGAAAGATCATGACCGGAGCCGAAGTCAGACGCTTAACCGACAGAGCTACCCAGGTGCCCTTCTTTTTTTTTAATGTTTTTTTTTTAATTTATTTTTGAGACAGAGAGACACAGAGCATGAGCAGGGGAGGGGCAGAGAGAGAGGGAGACACAGAATCTGAAACAGGCTCCAGGCTCTAAGCTGTCAGCACAGAGCCGGACACGGGGCTCGAACCCAAAGACCGCGAGATCGTGACCTGAGCTGAAGTCGGACACTTAACCAACTGAGCCACTAGGTGCCCTTAACCCTAAGTTCTTAACCACTGTAACTTCTGGCAGAAAAATATCTGCATTAATGTCTCTTCTCAGTCCAAAAAATTTTGGCTACTTAAGTCCTTCAAAGTTATCTCCATATAACAGTTACTACCAGTTGCTAAGTACTGCCTGGTTAATTTATATAAAATCATTAAGTTTACTCATTAACAATTTCCATCAATTTTCAAATCAACCAACTTTCTTATATGGACTTATATTGACTGTCTTCTCTTTTGAAATCCTATAAACCCAAGATTATCACAACAGATTTGTTAAAGGTTTTATTATTATTATTATTATTATTAAGAAAATTTACCCCTAGCCCTGGTTCACAGAGACAACCAAAGGTATGTATTTGGTGATAATATTTTTATACATTTGATTCCAGGTTTTCCTGTAGGCATAAATTTTTATTTTATTTATTAGTTATGATACATATAAATATCTATAGTATTTATTTATTTTATAAATTGATATAAGCATTTTTATTATTATCTACTCTTTACAGATATTAGTTTAAATGTTAATTTATTTATTTAAGTAATCTCCACATCCGATGTGGGGCTTGAACTCACAGCCCCCAGATCAAGAGTTGCATGCTTTTCTGACTGATCCAGCCAGGCACCCCTCTTTACAGATATAACTATATACTGCATATTATATATTTCTCTATATTATATAACCATATACTGCTTGATCTGTACATCTGTTATTGCATGTTAGGTTCTTACCAATATTCCTTTATTATGCATAACCTTGCTATTAAGATTATTACTAATAAAGTGCTTTTCTTATGTATGTTTTCCTTACACTAGATTCCAAGAAACTCAGTTACTTAATCGTAGGGTAGAAATATTTTAAGTCTCTTAATAAATATTGACAAGTTGCTTCCCAAAAGGTTGTACCTATTTACATTGTCAAAACAATATAAGTAAGATTATTTTGCCAGTACTGGGAATGTTCAGTTTTTTTAAATATCTTTAATATATTATATATGGCAAAAAAGAAAAAAGAGTCTTAGTTCTTCTGCTTAAAGCCAACATAGCCTAAAGACACCAGATTTATTGTCCTACCTGAAATAGCCAAAAACTTGAACAAAGTATATGAAACTATGGTTTTCAAGACACTGAATATCAGTCAACAAAAAAAAGTAATACATGAGGTATGAGACACAAGTGAAGTAAGACCTGCAAATGCTCAATTTTATTGCTTTGAGAGAATTTCCAGAAACTTCCTCGACTGGAATAAAGAAAATCTATGAAACACCTACAACTAACAATAAACTTGATGGTGAAAGAAGGCTTTCTTTCTAAGATCAGGAACAAGAAAAGGATGCCCACTCTCACCAACTCATTGAACATTGTACTGAAATTTCTAGACAGAGTAAGACGGCAAAGGAAGGAAAGAAAAGAAGAGAAGAGAGGAGAGGAGAGGAGAGGAAAAGAGAGGAAAGGAGAAAGAAGAGAAGAGAAGAGAAAAGAGAAGAAAAGAAAAGAAAAGAGAAAAGATAAGGGAAGGGAAGGGAAGGGAAGGGAAGAGAAGGGAAGGAACAAGGCACGCCTGGGTGGCTCAGTCAGTTGAGCCTGATTCTTGATTTTGACTCAGGTCATGATCTCAGTGGTGAGATGGAGCCCCTAGTCCCACGTCTGGCTCAGCACTGGGCACGGAGCCTACTTGAGATTCTCCCTCTCCCTCTCCTTCTGTCCCTCCCCTGCTCATGTGCACTCTCTCTCTTTCTCAAAAAAAAAAAAAGAAAGAAAGAAAGAAAGAGGGGAGAGAGAGAGAGAAAGAAAGAAAGGAAGGAAGAAAGAAGAGAAGGAGAGAGAGAAAAGAGAACAGGAAGGTAGGAGGGTGGGAGACAAGCTGGAAGGGAAGAAAGGAGGAAGAGAGGGAGGAAGGGAGGGAGAGAGAGAGGGAGAGTTTGAGGCAGATAAGCATCTGGATTGGAAAGGAATCTTTATTCGTAGATGATATGATCATCAATGCAGAAAATCCAATGGAGTCTACAAAACAGCTACAAGAACAAATAAATGAGTTTGACACAGTTGCAGAATAGGAAATCTGACAAAGATGTGAAAGACCTGTACACAGAAAACTACAAACTACTGCTAAAACAAATTAAATACATCATAAATGGATACATATCAACTCCAAGGGTTGGAAGACAATACTGTTATGATGTCAATTCTCCCCAAAGCCTCAGAAGGCATTTTTGTAGAAATTGGCAAGCCAATTCTCGAATTCATACGAAGATGCAAAGGATCTAGAATAGTAATCACAATTTGGAAAAAGAAGAACAAAATTCAAGACAAAGCTACACTAATCAAGGCAGTGTGGTACTCGTTTAAAAACAGAGAAATAGATTAATGGCACAGAATAGAAAGTCCAGAAATAAACTCATATATACGGACAAATGACGTTTGACAATGGTATAAAGGCAAATAAGTGGAAAACAAGACAGTTCCAACAAATGCT
Source organism: Lynx canadensis (assembly GCF_007474595.2). Taxonomy (NCBI): domain Eukaryota; kingdom Metazoa; phylum Chordata; class Mammalia; order Carnivora; family Felidae; genus Lynx; species Lynx canadensis. The sequence continues at coordinate 92,077,517 of NC_044321.2, forward strand.
GCTAGCACAATTAAATATTCATATGCGGGGGCACGTGGGTGGCTCATTCAGTTAAGCATCTGACTTCACTCAGGTCATAATATCGAAGTTCCTGGGTTTGAGCCCCACATCAGGCTCTGTGCTGACAGTGCGGAGCCTGCTTGGGAGTCTCTCTGTCCCTCCCTCTCCGCCCCTCCCCCACTTGCATCTGTCTCTCTCCCTCTCTCAAAAATAAACTTAAAAAATAAATAAATAAATAAATAAATAAATAAATAAATAAATAATATTCATATGCAAAAAAGACAAACATAGATCCATACCTCACATCACATATAAACGCTAACCAACAGTGAATCACAGACCTAAATGTAAAACCTAAAACTTGAAATAAAACATAGGAGGAAATATTTGTGGCCTTGATTTTAGGGAAAGATGTCTTAAACGTGACACCAATAACACAATCCATTAAAAAATTAACAAATTTGACCTTATCTAGATTATAAATCTCTGCTCTTTGAAAGACAAAGATTCTTGTTGAGGGAATGAAAAAAGAAAGCACAGAATGAGAGAATGGTATATTCACCAAGTTCATCATGGTGATGGCTGCATGAGTGTCTACATATGTCCAAACTTATCAAATTGCACACTTTCATTATGTGTACTTCATTGTATGTCAATTATGTCTCTGTAAAAATGTGAAAATTGATAAATATTCATTGTAAAATGAACATGGAAAAAAGTGCTTAAGATTAAAGTTTCAGTAAAATAAAAATACAAAAAATATTAAAATGGTTTAATAGCATTTAATAGAAAATTGATCAAAGATTTAAACTGGGTTCATTGAATTCACTCTTAATATGCTTTCTCAACAAAAACAGTCAGTGAAATGTAATTCTGAATCAAATGTTTGTACATACAAGTAAGAAATCAACATGTTTGGGGTGCCTGGCTGGCTCAGTCCAGTGGAGAGAGTGACTCTTGATCTCAAGGTTGTGAGTTCAAGCCCCATGTTGGGCGTGGAGCCTACTAGAAAGAAAGAAAGAAAGAAAGAAAGAAAGAAAGAAAGAAAGAAAGAGGGAGGGAGGAAGGAAAGGGAAGGGAAGGGAAGGGAAGGGAAGGGAAGGGAAGGGAAGGGAAGGAAAGGAAAGGAAAGGAAAGGAAAGGAAAGGAAAGGAAAGGAAAGGAAAGGAAGAAATCAACATGTTCTTAGAGTTCAAATATGTACTGTAGCAAAATCGGTGAAAATGTTAGAATGAAAATGGCCTGGACCCAATTGGGATAATTGAAGTAATATTGAATTATATCCCCTTGATGAGTTTACAATGTAGCTGAAGAAGTAAGACTTGCATATAATACACTGTTAAATAATAGTTAAATTATCTATAGGGTATATGTTTCCATTTATAATCGTAATGGGAAATCAAAGAACTAAGAAAGTTAAGGAAATCTTCATGGCAGGGTTGGAATTTGATCTGAGCCATGAAGGACAGTGGGGCAGACAGAGCAGATAGAGTATTACACCTCAGGAAGGGACAGAGACAGAAAAGAGCATGTCGTGTTTTAGGAACAGGCCGCAGCATGGCCTGACCATAGGGGGCACGTTGGAATGAATGAAAGATAAGCTTGCATAGGTAGCATGGAACTAGATTATAAAAGACCTTCAGGTCAGAAAGAGATGTTTTGGTTGGATTTATTAGACAAATTTCTCAAAGAGGATATGATATCATTACACTGGATGAGTTTAAACAGGAAAAAATTGGTATAGAGGAGATTTAACTATTCTGGAAGACTAAGGTAGTGGTATCAGAAATGTTTAGGAGACAAATTTAAGAGAGATTTTATAGGAGGACTCAACAAGGCTTGGAGACCTATTAGACATTTATTTCCATCACATCATTCGTTCTATTCCTTGTTTCCTTGATATTTGATTGATATCTAGTGTTGATCTAATATTTAAGTCTCCTTTCACATCCATAGTTAAGAATAATTACATAGTCACATTTATATAATCTAAGCCTGGGATCTTTTCTATTCTTGTTCAAGCATAATCTATCATCTAACTCTTCCTGATTAATTTATTCAGTATTAAGCATTCTGAGTTCAGTTTTATTAACATGCTTTATATGATGGCTTTATTGTAACCTCACTTCATAATCTGATATACTGCTTATTCTGTTTATTCTGTTGTTTTTTTTTTTTTTTTTACAACAAGATTCATTTTTATTTTTTTCATTTATTTTTTAAGTAAGCCCTGTGTCCAGCACGGGGCTTGAACTCATAACACTGAGATCAAGAGTCCCATACTTAGGACTCCTGAGTGGCTCGGTTGGTAAAACGTCCAACTTTGGCTCAGGTTGTGATCTCAAGGTTGGTGGGTTCAAGCCCCAAATCTGGCTCTGAGGGGCAGTGTGGAGCCTGCCTCGGATTCTCTGCTCCCTCTGTCTCTACCCCTCCCCCATTCTCTCAATCTCTCTCTCTCTCTCTCTCTCTCTCTCTCAACATAAATAAACATTAAAAAAAAAAAAGCGTCGCATGCTCCAAGGGCTGAGCCAGCCAGGCGCCCCACAAGATTCATTTTTAAATGGATATATTGAACTATAATTTTTTAAACTTTTGGACTATAATTTTTAAAACTTTCTTTAGTATTATTTTTAAAGCAGGCCCCACACCCAACTTGGGGCTTGAACTCACAACCCTGAGATCAAGAGTTGCATGCTCTGTCGACTGAGCTAGCCAGGTGCCCCTAAAACTTCCTGTAGTGTTTTAAACTTAATTTCTGTGATAATTGTCCTAATAATTTTTTATTCTAGTTATTTCTTCTGACTGTTCCTGTATGTACTGAAGTCAATATCATTGTCAAATGCATTCCATACCTCTTCCGGACTCTTCCTTTGTAAAATAAACAGATTTCTGGCCCAGAAAGTTTCTTTTTTTTTTGTGGGATTGCGCAGAGGGTATTTGGGCATTTGGAGAGAGGAAAAGAGACAGCTGGCAGAACCTTTCTCCCCTGCTCTGACCCTAGCTTGCTTTGTTCCCATTGCACAATTGCCCAGATCAGGCTGAACTACATTAGTTATTAACCCTCCACGATAGGCTAAGCGACCAATCGTCGGCAAATGGTTACCCTTGCAAGCTGAGCAGAGAAGAGAATATTTTTCTTTTGAAAAGGACGTTTTCAGAATGATTTTCATACCCTCTCTCTACTGCCACCACATCCACCACTTTGACCTCAGGGTCAAACTAAGGCGTGGATCAACACAAAACGAGGACAACACAACTCTGTCTGAACAGTCTCTCTCAGACTCAAACCCATTCCCTTCCTGCCATCCCCAGTGCTCCCTCTTGGTTCAGACCCTAGTCACAACATCCTGAGCTATTACAGCAGCCTCCTAACTAGTCGCCCTCCTTCTGGTCTTGCCTCTCTCTGGTCCTTTCCATTCTCTACACTACAGCCAGAGCACCTTATCAAAATGGTCACTTACCAGCTCCCCTACGGCGTACAGAAGAAAGTCCAGCAGCCTTAGCGTAGCATACAGGGCCTTTCATGATTTGGCTCTTGCCTATCTTTCCAGCTTCATCTCTCACCACTCACTGGCTTTGTACTTCATGCTCTGGTCTAGTCCTCCTCGGTTACCTACATTTCCTGCCACATACCATGCCGCTCCCCTTGACTGAGTTGAACTCCCCGAACTCTTTCCTCTGGGTAACGCCTACTCATCTTTCAGGATTCAGTTGAGGCATCGCTTTTCCAAAAAGCCTTTATTCAACTTCTCATCAGCTGGCTTCCCTCCGGCTCACTTTGTTCTCAATACGTTCTGGGCTTTTCTCTAATTGGTTATTACCGAGTTCTGGTCCAGGGGCACCTGGGTGGCTCAGTCGGTTGAGCATCCAACTCTTGATGTCAGCTCGGGTCGTGATCCCAGGGTCATAGGATCGAGCCCCACAGTGGGCTCCACGCTGAGCCTGGAGCTTGTTGGAGATTCTCTCTCTCCCTCTGCCCGTCTCCCCCACTCGCCCTTGCTCTCTCTCTCAAAACAAATTTTCAGGGGCGCCTGGGTGGCGCAGTCGGTTAAGCGTCCGACTTCAGCCAGGTCACGATCTCGCGGTCCGGGAGTTCGAGCCCCGCGTCGGGCTCTGGGCTGATGGCTCAGAGCCTGGAGCTTGTTTCCGATTCTGTGTCTCCCTCTCTCTCTGCCCTTCCCCCGTTCATGCTCTGTCTCTCTCTGTCCCAAAAATAAATAAACGTTGAAAAAAAAAATTAAAAAAAAAAAAAAAAAAAAAACAAATTTTCAAAAATTAAAAGAGTCTGGTCCCAACTCTTTTTGAGGTATGCATATATGCATGTGAGAATTGAAATCACTTCATCCTAACATCTGCAGTAGAAAGATCTTTTGGGGGCGCCTGGGTGGCTCAGTCGGTTGGGCTTCCGACTTCAGCTCAGGTCATGATCTCACGATTCGTGGGCTCGAGCCCCGCTTCAGGCTCCATGCTGACAGCTCGGAGCCTGGAGCCTGCTTCGGATTCTGTGTCTCCCTCTCTCTCTGCTCCCGCTCGCGCTTTGTCTCTCTCTGTAGCTCAAAAATAAATAAATGTAAAAAAAAAAAAAAAAAAAAAGAAAGATCTTTTTTTTCTCAGACTCACATTCTAAACTCGCCTCTGTTCACATCATAGTTGAGATCATGTCCCCATCCTTGCATTCTCCACAAAGCTGCCATGTTTCAAAGTTTTGTTGCTTGCAACCCCAAGTCCCTTTCAGACTTCCAGTTCTATCTGAAGACGCTAACAACTAATTTCACCCAATGTGACTGTTCCCCCCCCTGGATTTCTGGGAGCCTCAGACTCCAGCCTTGTGAGCAGCTAAATTCCACTGCTTACTGCCCTAAGGCCAAATCCGAGAAAGGTTTTCTGGCTCATAAATTTTTCCTGCTGTTTGGAGTAGAGAGCACAGAGCCTGGGTGTCATAACAGAAAGTGCTAATCTGTACACCGGGTGTACTGAAGCATGTAAAGCCAATTCATAACATTCTATGACACTTTTATGAGCTTAAAAGCATCTTGCCAGACCTATTCAAATTGTATGCATGTGGGAGAATTGTGCTCATAGCTATATTTAGAGTTTTAGATCATCTTTTACAAATATGCCAAGGTACCCTCGGTAGTCTGTGAGATATCAAAAATGTTTCCGAAGAAGTGTGCCAAGGTTCCAGTTCCTTCTGATGTGGCAGGGCTGCTTACAGAATAGTGATCCTTATTGTGGGTTAAGAGGTTGGGCAGCTGGACAAGAAGGACAGCTTTCTAATAAGACGTAAAGCAGATTGTTAATCTGCTGAGACTCCAGAGAGAGGATCAGGAGGTGACCGGGGGCAGCAGTTCCCGCAAAAGGCTGGCAGGGGGACATCTCAGGGGCTCAGGGGAAGTGGACTTACCCAGAAGTCAGTGTGCCACCTTTAGCGGGATACTATATATGGCTGCCCCTCTTCAGGATATGCCTTTATCTACTGTCGTCTCACCCCATTCCCTCTGTCATTATTTGTTAACGTTTACGTGTTTGTTTTTGAGGGAAAGAGTGAGCAGAGGAGGTGCAGAGAGGGAGAGCGAATCCCAAGCCAGCGCCTCACTGTCAGCGCGGAGCCCAACGCGGGGTTCGATCCCACGAACCGTAAGATCATGACCTGAGCTGAAATCGAGAGCCAGATGCAGACGCTTGACCGGCCGAGCCATCCAGGTGCCCCTTTCTCTTTCTTTCTCATCTGTGACCTTCAGGTTATCCATTCCCTGTAATCCATTCCCGCCCTAACGGGTTTTAGCTAACAACAAAACCACAGTCAATAACGTGACACGTGTACAGTTTCAGAAGGTACAGAAAGCAGGTTAATGGAGATAATATCTTCGCTCCACTTCTAATTAATCAAAATACACCCGGGGCGCCCGGGAGGCTCAGTGGGTTGGGCGTCGGACTTCGGCTCAGGTCGTGATCTCACAGTTCGTGGGTTCGAGCCCCGCGTCGGGCTCTGTGCTGAGAGCTCGGAGCCTGGAGCCTGCTTCGGATTCTGTGGCTCCCTCTCTCTCTGCCCCTCCCCTGCTCTCTCTCTCTCTCTCTCTCAAAAATAAATAAGTGTAAAAAAAAAATTAAAAAATATACCTGAATATTTGGTTCTAGCATGGGGGCTACACTTGAATAGACACAAATATCTAGTGACTTTGAAGACCAAGTCTTATAAACACCATTTATTGGAAATTTTTAAAAATACATTTTCCTAGGCAGTGTCTCTTGACAAGTAGTCTATGGACTATCTGTATCAGAATTCTCTGGGATACTTGTTAAAATTTCAGATTCCTGAGCTCAATCCCAGACCTATTGAATCAGAGTCTCTGGGGATAGGACCAGGAGATCTACATTTTTTGCATCTTCCCCACGCAATTCTGTTGTACATTAAATCTTGAAAATCAATGGTTTAGAAAGGACATAATAATGACCTTCATCTACTTGGAAGGGTTCTTATACGGAAAAAGGAAAAGATTAATTTTGAGTTGCTCAAGAAAGGAAAAGATTAGTTTTGTGCTGCTCAAGAAGGCAGAACTTTAACTATGGATGGAAGCTGTAATAGGGAAGTGCTTACAATGAGGAAAATTAAAAAAAAAAAAACAATTAGTCATCAATAGGAGTAACTTTCTTGAAAATCAGCGTGTTCTTCATCTCTAGAAGTGTTCATATAGAGGGGATAAAGGGCTGTCTTTAAGGCACGATGTCATAGGGTTTTTACATTGAGTGGGAAGTTGAACAAAGTGATTTCCTGAACCCCTTCTAACTCACGCACTTGATAAATTTATGCAAAAAGCTTCAAACTAGTGAGATTATGCCGTGGCCTCCAAAATTGATAATGCTGATTTCTTTGATCTTTCCTTTTTTTATTTTTTAATTTTTTTTAATTTTTATTTAAAAAAAATTTTTTTAACGTTTATTCATTTTTGAGAGACACAGAGACAGAGTGTGAATGGGGGAAGGGCAGAGAGAGAGGGAGACAGAGAATCTGAAGCACGTTTATTTACTTTTGAGACAGAGAGAGAGACAGCATGAACGGGGGAGGGTCAGAGAGAGGGAGACACAGAATCTGAAACAGGCTCCAGGCTGTCAGCACAGAGCCCGACGCGGGGCTCGAACCCACGAACTGTGCGATCATGACCTGAGCCGAAGTCGGACGTTCAACCGACTGAGCCACCCAGGCGCCTCTCCTTTTTTTTTTTTTTTAAGTTTATTTATTTATTTTGAGGAAGAGAGAGTGAGCAGGGGAGGGGCAGAGAGAGAGGGAGAGATAGAGAATCCCAAGCAGGTTCCTTGCTGTCAGTGCAGACCCTGATGCTGGGCTAGATCCCATGAACCATGAGATCATGACCTGAGCTGAAATCAAGAGCTGGATACAGAAGCTTAACCGACTGAGCCACCCGCGTGCCCCTCTTTGATCTTTCCTTTATTTAGCATTTGCTTGTGAGCAACTAGTATGAATTGAACACTGTGTTAGTTTGTAGAGATACAATGGTCAACAGGCAGCAATGTTCCTGTCTTCATGGAATGTACAGTGTAGTCAGAAAACAGGATAAAGGTACAATTACAGAGCAATAAGTTCTGTGATGGAGGAAATACAAAGTGTTAAGGGAACATAAAGAAGGTGCACCTCACTGGATTTGGGAGTCCGGGAATGCTCTCTGGAGGACATAATATCTAAGCTAAGAGCTCAACAATTGGCAGGAGTTAACGAGGCACAGAGACAGAAGAGCCTATGCAAAGGGCAGGAGGCAAAAGATAGCAAACCCACTCAGGGAAATGAAGGCAATTCAGAATGGCTAGAATAAAAGTGCCAGGGGGCACTGGCACTGAAACGGTATATGGGGTCCAAGTCTGAATGAGACTAAAATAGTCTAGGGGGTCCAAATCTCTCTGGGCCATGTAGATCATAATAAAGACTTTGGATTTTATCCCAAAAGGCAATGTGGAACCATTGAAGGGTTTTAAGAAAGAAAATAATAGGATCAAATTTTTAGTTTACCAAAAAATATTTTTTAGTGCCCAGAAAATATTGGAGAGCAGGCAAGACTAAGGGCCTGGACACCAGTTACAAAAGGCTTTCTTCAGTAGTTTGGAAGAAAGACAACATTGCTTAGACCAGTGAGAAGATATTGGAGATGAAGAGATGTGAATTATTTGAGAAAGATTATAAGTTATCTTTTTTTTTTTAACGTTTATTTATTTTTGAGACAGAGAGAGACAAAGCATGAACGGGGGAGGGTCAGGGAGAGGGAGACACAGAATCTGAAACAGGCTCCAGGCTCTGAGCTGTCAGCACACAGCCCGACGCGGGGCTCGAACTCACGGACCGCGAGATCGTGACCTGAGCCGAAGTCGGCCGCTTAACTGACTGAGCCACCCAGGCGCCCCTATAAGTTATCTTTGATAGGAGTTGATGATTGGATGTAAGGGTTAAGGAGAAGCAGGAAACAAGGACAGTTCTTAGGTTTATGGCTTGAGCAGCTGAATGGATGGTAGCATTGCTCAGTGAGACAGAGAAATAAGGGCCATAGGTTCTATGCAGAGAAGGTGGACACGATGAGGTCAGTTTGGAACATGGAGAATTTGAGCAGCCTATAAGGTATCCACATAAAGATAGAAAATAGGCAATTGCATATGTTGAAGAAGGAGAGGGATCTGAGCCAGAGATTAGGTTTGAAAGACATCAGCTTTTGAAACCACATGAAATAGACAGAATCACCCAGGGAGAGTATAGTGAGAAAATCTAGGAGAAATCCCTATGAAAACTAACAAGCTACAGATGAGAGAACAAAGAGCCAGGACACCTGGCTGGCTCAGTTGGTAGAGCACGATCTCAGGGTTGTGAGTTCAAGCCCCATGCTGGGTGTGGAGCCTACTTAAAATAAAGATTAAAAGAGAGAGAGAGACAGACAGACAGAGCGCCTGGGTGGCTTAGTTGGTTAAGCGCTCGACTTCAGCTCAAGTCATGATCTCACAGTTGGTGAGTTGGAGCTCCGCCTCCAGGCCCTGTGCTGACAGTTCAGAGCCTGGAGCCTGCTTCGGATTCTGTGTCTCCCTCTGTCTCTGCCCCTCCCCTGCTCACACTCTGCCTCTCTCTCTCTCAGAAATAAACATTAAAAAAGAGAGAGAGAAAACAGCCTACAAGGAGCACTGAGAATGTCCAGATTTTTTATTCATGCATTTCTATTG